>NC_142529.1:13790800-13845800 GCF_964205215.1 Stylophora pistillata
TACCAGCAAATTTAATGCTGGGGGTATCCTGGTGATGGACTAGCATCTTATGCAGGGGGGAGTAGAAATACTCCTAGTCGCTTCATGCGATAGAAACCAGAATTAAGCTCTGGTCTGATGGGCCACTTAGTTCGTAAACAGAGTTAATACATAAGAAATACAGGAGAAAACTTTCTATTGTTGGGATTTTCAAGGAATGAAGAAAATTCCAATCACAGGGATAGGTTATAAATTAAACATGACTCTATAGGGAGGAATTATTTTGCAACCCCTGACAACTGTTCAAGCACCTCTTGACTTATAGGATTCTTAAATGTTAACTTGACAAAATTTCATTTCTTTCCAGATCTTGTTTTGTACACTAAATACCTATAGAATTGACATGGAAAGGTTACTTGGAGGTCAAATTGGACTAGATGACTTTATTTTTGCTCATGTTAAAGGACAACGCAAAACTGTAACAGTGTTAAAAACAAGCCCAGCCTTGGGTCTTACCATAACAGATAACGGAGCTGGTAGCGCATTTATCAAACGCATCAAAGAAGGAAGCATTGCTGATGGAGTTGCTCAGATTTGTGTTGGAGATCATATTGAAGCTATAAACAACAACGCTGTTGTGGGCACCAGGCACTATGATGTAGCACGTATGTTAAGAGAGCTTCCAGTTGGAGAGGAAATCTTTTTTCAGTTGGTTGAGCCTGTGAGGAGCTTTGGTAAGTCAGCACTAAGGAAGAATAGGAAAGGAAACTTTTAAACTTTTTGCTAGAAAATTGGTAGTTTTTGTTCTCAGATCTATAAGATGGACACCTCTTCTTTAAGTGATCATGGACGGCACAACCTTTGGTATAATAGGAAACATGTGGACTGCTTAAGTGGACCTAATATGAACCCTTTATTTCCATAAAGAAAGCTGAAAACACTTATGATAAGTATTTAATTATTACAGCTTGTAATATCGTCAACTTGGTATGGTATCAGATTGAGTTTTGAAAAATTAGAGACACTAAATTGAATTACCCTGTATGCCTTTTATTAATTAATAACCAGTTTAAAAGGTTGGAAAGTTTAGGGCTTTCTCTCCCACAACTACCACTACAATCACTCTACAGTAATGACATTACTACAGTACACTCAACAAGTTATTGCCTGGTCAGCATCAAAATATCTGCATCACAATGATAGTAGTTAACTAACATTTGAAAAAAAAAACATTGCCATCATTGTTTGTCAAGTTAAAGCAAGGTGGTGCCAATATAACAATGATTGTTTTGTGGTATTGGCATTCATAGTTTTGAGATTGCATGCAAAATACACATGTCTCATACTCTAAGTTTCAAATCTGTTATCAGAGTTCTTTAATTTTTGTTTTATCTGTTATGACAGCCAAAAGAATCAGATAACTAAATTAAATATGAAATGACAGGAAATCTTGGAAAGATTGAAAGTTTTTTTGTAACCTTCTTATAAAGAAATAGCAAACTGAAGACCGAGGTAGCTTTGCTACAGTGTACTGTAGTGTAGTTGTTTAAAGTGCACCTACACCCAAAACATTTTTTTTCGCTTAACGAAGTAAGCTTATTATTTTGAGTATTTCTGCGCAAAAATTTTTTTATTTGCTCAAATCTTCAATTTTCTATGCCCAGTCAAAATACGGAAAATCGGCCGCCATCTTGCCCCACGACCGAGTTTAAAGAGGAATGGCTCTAGTGGGTAATGTGACGTCAAATTGAGAACACGAAAGTCTGCATTTCACACATTTTCACTTGTTTGGGAAGGTTGTAGTCGATAATTGTCCGAAAATATGCCGACTAAGTGTGTTGTAGAAGGATGTAGCAACGTGCGAAATTTGCAAGAGGGTATCGCGCTTCATACATTCTTCATACAACACACCTAGTCGGCATATTTCGGACAATATCGACGACAATCTTCCCAAACAAGTGAAAATGTGTGAGATGCAGACTTTCGTGTTCTCGATTTGACGTCACATTACCCGCTAGAGCCATTCTTCTTTAAACTCGGTCGTGGGGCAAGATGGCGGCCGATTTTCCGTATTTTGACTGGGCATAGAAAATTAAAGATTTGAGCAAATTAAAAAATTTTTGCACAGAAATACTCCAAAAAATAAGCTTATTTCGTTAAGCGAAAAAAAAAATTTGGGGTTTAGGTGCACTTTAAGTATAATGTTTTCCAGTGTTTGCATTATGATGCTATAACATTTTTGCAGCAAATTGCACGCTAACCACCCAATGGTTGCATTAAGAAAGACAAACTTCTTGCAATTGAAAGGAAAGCATCATGGTTGTAAATAATGGCAGGGGGGAAGGGGGAATAAAGGTGTCTAATTTGTCTGTATCCATCATAGATTTAGTTTGCAATCTCTGAGTAACAATGTTGAGAATAGAAAACATCATTGCTTGTTCTTTCCTTACACAAAGACCTAGCATGAATTGTAACTTGATGAAAATGTACGTATGATGCACGATCCTCGCAGTAGATAGCGCTATTTAAGCAATAGCGAAATTCAGACCTGAAAAAAATCAGGCCTGTACGGGACTCGAACCACTGACCTCTGCGATACTAGTGCAGCGCTCTAACCAATTGAGCTAACAAGCCAACTGAGAGCAGGCCGTTAAGTTGATTCGTAATGAACCCGTGAAAGTGATAAATGAGATAGAATAAATATATGAAAATCGTATATTTTGAACTGCGGTATTTGATACGTATGATGCACGATCCTCGCAGTAGATAGCGCTATTTAAGCAGTAGCGAAATTCAGACCTGAAAAAAATCAGGCCTGTACGGGACTCGAACCACTGACCTCTGCGATACTAGTGCAGCGCTCTTAACGGCCTGCTCTCAGTTGACTTGTTAGCTCAATTGGTTAGAGCGCTGCACTAGTATCGCAGAGGTCAGTGGTTCGAGTCCCGTACAGGCCTGATTTTTTTTCAGGTCTGAATTTCGCTATTGCTTAAATAGCGCTATCTACTGCGAGGATCGTGCATCATACGTATCAAATACCGCAGTTCAAAATATATGATTTTCATATATTTATTCTATCTCATTTATCACTTTCACGGGTTCATTACGAATCAACTTAACGGCCTGCTCTCAGTTGGCTTGTTAGCTCAATTGGTTAGAGCGCTGCACTAGTATCGCAGAGGTCAGTGGTTCGAGTCCCGTACAGGCCTGATTTTTTTCAGGTCTGAATTTCGCTATTGCTTAAATAGCGCTATCTACTGCGAGGATCGTGCATCATACGTATCAAATACCGCAGTTCAAAATATATGATTTTCATATATTTATTCTATCTCATTGATGAAAAAGTGTTTTTCATTTTCCAGAGGGTATAGGTCCAAGAACAGGAAGTCGTGGAGGCAATTCCACTTCAGCTGCTAATGCAGTAGGAAGTGGGAAGACAACTCTGCGATTAAGATCCAAGGGTCCCCCTGTTGTGGAAACAGAAGAGGTGATAGTCATTGTTAGGTCTATGATACGATGCATTGTACTGTAATATAATTACTCACACACTATAATTTAGTCTTTCTATGGTTAGCTGTTTAGATAGTTCTTTTTTCAAATCGTGATCTGGTAAGAGAGCCAGATTGGACAGACTGTCTTGTTGTACAGGGGTGTATATACATATGTTATCCAACTGTGCTTCATAGAGTATAAATAATGTGTGAGACGAGTACAAATATCACATGATATTTGTACTTCAGAAATATCTGCAAAATTCGTGTGCACTGAAATAACAATTTGGCGTGTTGGATAATAAATCTCTTATTAGATGTTTTGTTGTGTAGTATCGCTGAGTATTTTTACTTATTGGTTGTATTTTGACTCGCCCTAATGGCTCATCAAAATATAGCACAACTCGTAAAAATACTCTGTGATACTACACAACAAAATGTCTAATTAGACATAATTATGTACCCTGAGCTGTCTTCTGCAACGGAATCAATTGGGATATTGGAGAAATTTTCCAAAGCTTCTTGCAAAGAAAACAAAATATGTAGTTATGTAAATCTTGGTATAATATTGTGCCACCTATTGCTGTGGCAATTTATACATAACAAGTTATGCTCAAATACATAACAAGTATACATAACAAGTTTGCTCAAATAGTGCTTTACTGCGAAGGATCGTGCTCATATACGTCTCATAACCGCAGTTCACTCATATGTTTCATATGTTTGTTGTTGTTTGATTTATCATCTACGGGTTTATGTCGAATTAATTTGATGGCCTGCTCCCAGTTGGCTTGTTAGCTCAATTGGTAGAGCGCTGCACTAGTATCGCAGAGGTCAGTGGTTCGAATCCCGTACAGGCCTGAAATTTTTTTCAGGTCTGATTTTCACTATTGCTCAAATAGTGCTTTACTGCGAAGGATCGTGCTCATATACGTCTCATAACCGCAGTTCACTCATATGTTTCATATGTTTGTTGTTGTTTGATAACAAGTTATGATGGATATGAAATGAGTTTACATGTTGGGGCACACCGGGCTGGGTGTCTTCTTAACTAAACTGAGCTCAAATCAAGTCAATTAAAAGTTTGAAAAAGTTATCAAAATTTGCTGTTAAATTGTGAAACAAAAATTAATGAGAGGGTTATAAAATAAATAAACCCCTCCTGGCTTGCTGGTAGGTTGGCTGATTATGTCCTTGACTGAGAAATTGTCCTCAAAATTTCCATTTCCCTTTGAGGCTTTGCTTTTCCATCAAATAAGAAAGGGGTCTATTTATTTTAAAACCCTCCCATTAATTTTTGTTTTACATTTGAGAGAAAATTTTACAGACTTTTCCATACTTTTAAATTTACTCAATGATGAGTTGTGCAAGTTGAGGAGCATTTGATTGGTACAATTTGTCGCTAACTCATGTAAATGGACACAAAAAACAACATGGAACAGTAACAGTCTGGCTAAAGCAGCTTTTAAAAGTTGGGGGCTGTTCAGTGTTTCACCCTAAAAAAATGGCTTCAGTGGTAAACATATGTACTGTTTGGCAAATTATTTGACTCCTATATGTTGAACTTTTATCAAATTGTAGGCACCTGCATGGGAGCTGAAAGCTGCTCAGAGAATAGATGACCTGTTGGAAAGCTTTATTGGTATAAGGGACCCTGATCTGGGTGAGCTATTATGATAGGGATGCAAGTTTTTATGGCGTATATTTGTACTGCTGATCATGCTCCTACTGTCAATAAAATGGTGACACATACAGCATCTAAAGACACAGTTTAGGTTGCTGAACAAAGTGATACCATTTCCACTCTGGTCTTATTTAGGAGGTGGATCATGTTTGCAGCCTTTGAAGATGCTTTAACTTTCTCATTGTAGTGTCTTTCTTGATATGGTTCTCTAATCCTTTTTTTCTTAGCTGAGACACTGGTATTGAAGAGTAAAACAGTCTCCAATCCAAGCGATTTTGCTATGGCTGTAGATGAAGAATTTGCTGACTTCCAGTTTCCAGACGATTTTATATTTGACATTTGGGGTGCAGTGTCAGATGGTAGAAGTGGAAGATTATAATTTTCCTCACATTGAAGTGAACTTTGAAATATTTTAATGTAGCAATGTTCCTCCTTGGTGAGTATCCAAAGTGTTTGGTAGACACAGGTTAAAGTTGTTTGAATGAGCATGAAAATGAAATGTGAATATACTTTTTTTTGTTTTTTTGTTTGGCCTTCTTGAAACTCCCGAATTTTTCACAAGTAAAGTTTGGTGAGGCTGCCTGGGCTGTTAACTGGCTGTAGTAATCTGGGAAGGTTCTTCATTAGCTAATTATAGGACTTCAAAGCAAGAGACAACCAGGTATTTTGAGAACGTCTCTGGAGTTTGATATGAGAACTTCTGATCATGGTTAAGAAGTTGCACACGTTTCATTTTTTTTTCTTTAGTCAACCGAACGTTCTCATGCCAGTTCATTTCACCCGACAAGCAGCTTTTTTAACCATGATTATAAGTATATGCCCGTTGAATAGATTAATTAAATAAATGTATGATATAAATACCTTATAGTTACTGGTGGCTTTTTTTTTTATTCTCGCACAACTTTTATAAAACTGTGAGAAACAACAGTACTGCGATCAATTTAGTAATTCAGTTAGTCAGTCCAAAGTGATCCAAAGCCCCAATATGACCCGTCGCACACCTATATATAGCGAAACCAAAATTTACAAAATGTTAAAAATGTCGCAGTTTTATTGGATTGTAGGTTGTAGATATTACTCCACCATAAAAACAATCATACTGTGGAGCATTTGGCCTTCAGGCACACTTTATTTTAAAGATAAGAGCTCTGCCAGTTGAGGTTGGCCCAAGTCAAATTTTTGTCTCAGTGCAGTGAATAGGAGAATTCAGTTAGGTGAACCAGTGAAGATGTGACAGCTAACTTCTCAATGCATCAAGCTTTTTCATATATCAAGTAAATAGGTACCAATTTCGTACGTATGTTAAACGCTTTTTCGATTTTCTTTGCCTGAATGTGGTTAATCAGTTGACGCTTTGAACGTATAAGGTGTTATTTATTGTACGGTCTACCGTTGAACTTCCAAATATACATAAATATATTGTGTATTTATTTCAGGCGTGTGTATAGTTTGAGAGATCGACAGTCAGTTTTTCGTACACTTACCGGTATATGGATGTAAACTGAAACTGTAGCTGTATAATTGCATTTTAAGTAAAACTCAGTAGGTTATGCTGTGTAAAGTAGATTATTTGAAATCAGTAATGGGTATTGCGTGGTCTGGTTGTATCGATGAGAGTGGTGCAGCTGAAGCGACAGCCTGAAGTGGTGTCAGGTCAACTCGCCACTATTGAAATTCAAATCGCCACCGGTGGCGATATAACTCGGACGTTTTGTGTTGCCTGGGTTTACGGTCAATTCACCTCCACTGAGAGTCAATGGCCATTTGGCGATTTAACTCTTAGGTGGCGAGTGTGTGTCGGCGAATTGACCGATATAGTAGCCTTTCGTAGGAAACTTACATCAAATAAAAGCTAAGGTGTGGTAAAATCGAGGACTCAAAAAGGGAACGTTAACCGTTAAATGAAATAAAATATGATTTCACGAAGATTATGATCAGTTAACGTACAGCGAAACACAGTGATTTTCGTCGGGTGATTTTCTAACGGTTATGAAATCTTGTAAAACTTACATCAATCGAAGGCTAAGATGTAGTAGTATAATGCGACATCAAGAGTGCGTACAAATACAGCGGAGTTAACAGAAATGGACTTGGCCTCCTTTCATTGTTTTGAGAACAAAGAATAATCAACGTGACAACAAGAGTTTCGTTCTTATGAATGCAGTTCGTGATCAAATCTAATGAAACTGATATTAAATGAAACTTTGGATTTTGAAGTTTATTTATTTTTGGTTCTGATGATGCGAAATTAAGAATGTGCTCAAGATTTTGGAGAAAAGCCGCTTGGTCGTCCTCTAGTGGTTCCTGATAGGCAAGCGAGTCAAATTTTGAATTCGTTAGAGTAACTAAGAGAATGTCAGGAGATCATGTTTACTGTCGGTCGACGTATTGATCGAGTGCCGGTCGCGTATCGGCCGACACTTTGACACTAGCAGCCGATAGCTAAACACTCAAAAGAAAGAAGTCGGCCGACAGTACCTAATGTAAACATGATCCATGTCTGGGATGCTCCCTTACACAGCCACATTCATTATTCGATTTATATCGTTCAGAATGAAGTATTATCTTAAATGATTTATTTCTGGGCTCTGCGGAACGCAGTTTTCATAAGACTGTCAAGTTACTAAACCTATACCCTGCGAGCAGAAGGCCCTTCGATCTTCCTTGAAATCTTCACGACATTTCTAGGAAGATCGAAGGGACCTCTGCTCGCGGGGCACTGAACCTAAAGAAAGTGTAAAGCGAATACGAAGCTTATTTTTGGAAATTTGAGCACTTGTTAACTCATCGATTGTCACCACTGACTTACGGCAATTTAATAACCAAACTTTCGTTCGCCGTTTCAGGAAATACCTAGAGAGGTGTGCTCCTTAATCAAAAAGTCTTGTAGAAATCCAGAGAAAGAGCCTTCAACGATGATCGTCAACGGGTCAATTCGCCAACGGTAGCGATCTGACTCTCAGTCGTGGCGAGTTGACTGGAAACCCGAGAGGTCCTGCAATATTAATGTTGCTGTAGAATTTTGTGGGCCAACTGTTTGCAAGTTTCATTTCTCAAAGTCCACCTGAACATAACTACTTCAACTAAGTTCTCAAAGAGAGAAAAAAATTAAAATATCTGAATAACATAAGTTGCAAACCCAAAACATGAATACAGTGTCACAGAAGTCAATTGTAAAGTGTCGTCTAAGACCTCCTAAGTATACGAGGAGGCAGATAAAAGAATTCCTTGCCGCTTTGGCTCTCATTCTCATTTCCGGTTTAGGGATCGCGATGTCACAAGGACTCCAGAGCCCGACTGCAGCTGCATTCTCCTCGGCATGGCGAAGCAATGTATTTCACTACCCTTCGTCTTCCCCAGACGTACTCGAAGGTTTTGCGGTATCCCTTCGTAACAGAAGTAACACGTAGTTAGAATAACTAGTAATTCTTTCAGGAGGATTTACACCGTGCTTTCGACTGTAGGTCATAAATTATCTCTAAAGCTTGCTTTGGTGTGAGTAACTCTGGATTAAGCACCAGAAGCGCTTTGGTGAGTTCACTTTCAACTTGCGAATCGTTCGCTGGGATTAAAGAAGATGTATTTGAGTGTTCTTTGCCTTTTTGTGCTGCCTGAGACTCTGGAACTAGTTTGTCCTCCTCCAAAGTAACCTCAAAACTGTTTCCTTTGTCCTCAAAAACCTGGAGAATTTCCCTCGCACGAGCCTCAACCGTTATAGGGACCCCTGCAAGTTTTGCTACATCGATACCAAAGGATTTTCGATCACATCCGCGCTAGAGAAAACACAGGTAAATAAAGAAATAAATAATTTAAAAAATAGATAAATGAATGAAAAATAAACAAATTAATAAAAAGTCTAGTACGACCTAAAAAACTGAACTTTTAACAATAACGAATTCAACAGGTACTGTTCTCAGTGTATGCGACTCGGAAAAGATAAATTACATAAACTCCTTTAATACTGGTCAGTAGAATTAGCAATTAAAACGGGCAGGGTGAACCTACAAATCAAAACTACAATATGAACTACCGGGTCGAGGATAATAGGCCCCTTGCCATTATAATTATTTTGCATTCCTCTAGTTACAGTACTCTTATAATGTTAATTAACCTGTTCCGTGCCCTCCTTCACTGCATGTTGTAAATAAAGTTATTTCGGATTGTAAAAAGTGCTACTGATTGTGGAATGTAAATAGCACTATACAACATCATCACCGCAACTTACCATAATTTTGTACGTGAAACTTAACCCATTTTTCGAGCGCAAGGCAGTAACGTGGTAACAGTCGACACGCGGCAAAGTGTGGGCCAGCTTGGCAAGTTGATAGTAATGAGTTGAGGCCAGTGTTCTGCACTTAATGGAGCTGTGGAGATGTTCAACTACAGCCCACGCTATTGACACACCATCCAGCACTGATGTACCACGACCTGAAGGTAACACAAAGACCCACAGCACAACTTTTTAAAAGTAATCAAGAGATTAATATAGAACTCAGAAAAGTGTTGTTTGTTTATTGTCTAGCTTTATTTCTAAAACATACCAACAAACCAAAAAAAAACAACAACAAAAAACAGTTACAGAATATATCCCAACAATATTTACTGCTTGGTAACTTGTCCCAGGTAATGGTCGTTCTTTGAAAAGATTAGGTTATGGTTTTAACGGTGGCAAAGTTTTACTCTTTATCACAAGTAGCACAATTCTCACCAACTTCATCTACAACAACTAAGGACTTCTCGGTGGCTTGTGCCAGGATGAAAGCTGTTTCCAGCATCTCCGTCATAAAGGTAGATTGATGTTGTGCTAGATTGTCAGTGGCCCCGATCCGTGCGAACAGTCGATCAATAACACCTAGATAAAGTAAATAATAATTATCGGAAAAAAAAAAAAAAAAGGCACACACACACGTTATTTTCTTTTGAAAATTAAGTGGAAAGGATCGCCATGCAGCTCGATGGCTGTTATCTTCCAACCTTGAGGACCTTCTTCAAAGTGGAAGACGTACAAGACAGGAAACAAATTTATAGTTGTCACCCTTTTAAGGGGTTTCAAAATGTAAAGCAATAAGTTTAAAATTCAAAGTGGTTGACTAGGCAGCAGTAAGTCCACGTAGTTTGAAGGTTGATAGATAGTTCAGTTGGGGGAAGCCTTTTAGTGAAAGTGTTCTTCTATGCAACCTTGTTAATTCTGTTGATGGACACCGTCGTGTTCTCCACACAGCTGCACGTAGTGAAATTAACAATCACATCGATTTAAATGGCGAAGACCACGAAAAACATCTTCGTTCTCCAACTTACCTATCTTCGCACTCTGTGCTGGAACAAAGGAACCCGCTTGTGCGAGAATGGCTATCAATGCGTTTTGACGAAGAAATGTACTCTTACCTATAAGATCGAAAGATCATTTCATTAAAAACTTATTAGCACTTAGAGAGTAACAGAAAGGCTTCTTTGCAACTTGCAGCTCCTATTATCTTTCCTATTTTTGTCACTCGTTTTCTGCCATGAAATCCTATTAGGAGGAGGCGGCGTGGCTGAGTGGTTAGGATGCTGGACTTGTAATCCGGCGTCCCGGGTTCAAGTCCTCCACCCTGCCACTCACTGGATTTGTTCTCGGTTGCCCCGAGTTCAACTTCTCGGCTGTGCTCTGAAAATAGCCCAACAGTTTGCCTCCTGCTAGTGGGGATTTTAAGCACTTAGTTAGTCTACAATATAGCTGAAAAGCCCCTAAGGTGGAACTTCAATTTACGTATTTACTTATTTAAATCCTAGTGTGTATGTGCACATGACGACCTTTCTTCGCTGATTATTTTAAGAGGTGAAATGTAAGTGATTATTTTAAGAGGTGAAATGTAAGTGATTATTTTAAGAGGTGAAATGTAAGTGATTATTTTAAGAGGTGAAATGTAAGTGATTTTACCAGCTCTGATCGAGTAGCCACCTCAAGGCAAACACAGGGTATGGAAATCAGCCTCGCAAATTTCACATAATAATGAAAATTCTGTGCTACACTTAACTTTCTTTAAGCTAACGGATACGCTCTTAGACGTGATGAGTTAAACGTCTCTAAGGGAAAATATCATTTATCTAAATATGAAGGATTGGTTTCGCCCGACAGATACAATGGGTATCTTACTGAAAAGAAGTGATTGCTAATGAAGCGGCACTTACCGCCCATATTCGGACCTGTGATAATCCAGAGGTTCTTCTCGCTCAGGTCACAGTCATTACAAACAAAACTGTTAGGCTGAAGCACGTCAACAACAGGATGTCGACCCCCTTTCACAAGAAATTCATTTTGATTTCCTATGATGGGTTTGACATAACCTCTTTTTAGAGCGAGAACTGCCAGAGAAGAGGACACATCCAACTCAGCCAGCGCAACAGCCATTTTCTTCAGACTTTCAGCATGCGAAGTCACCTTGAAAGAGCCAAATACTACAGTTATCACCTGAGCTAACTTCTTTTCGCAGATGTAGGTAAGGTTAACAGGAAAGGAGAACAATATTTGATAAGCAGCTTCCAACAACTGTTTTCCAATGGGGTTTGCAAGTTTTCCAACAGATGATTTTTACACGTAACTTTCTACCAGAAGGGATGTGTCAGTGTCCTATTTAGAACCCGACTTTTCTCAGATATCATCTTTTTTAATAGATTTGGTGTATTCCAAACCCTATACACAACCGATGTCTTTTGCTAACCTACGTTGTTTCAGCAAGGGTCGATGTCTAAATAATATCTGTTCGGCTCAGTGGCACTAAAAAGATCGTTTTCTGTTTACTGAACCTTTAATTCTGTTCAGCCTGAAACAGTTTTCTGTTTCTCATCAGCTGATGACGACTTCAACCTACATTTGCTCCGTTAAGTGTCAATAACACCGGTTGTAGAGGGTATGTAAAAAGGGACATTTATATAACGCTAATAAACTATGCACACATCACTGCAAAGGATTTACTTTACTGCACTCACGGTGAGTATGACTGACAAATTTACATTTCTCGAAGCCCCCAAGACTCGTTTCTATGCTCCGCTAAGGAAGGTAAGATCTGAGGGGCATTCACTGATTATTCCCTCCTGTGAAGTTGCACCACGATGGTAGGAAGACAGAGCACCTAAACATGTTCGTTAGAGGACTGTTTACCCTGAACGTCACTACATATGCTGAAAAAAATCTTTGCTATGGTAATATCATATACCTGATGAGAAAGGTCATCAGACAGTTCCCGCTGAATAGTCTCATTTTCTTCTTGTAAAGCTTTCCATTTCGCATTCAGCTCTTGTAGTTTTAAGGTGCTATAGCGCGCTTTGTCTTTGGTACTTTCCAGAAAAACAAAATCTTGTTTCTCCTCTAGAGAGTTTTTCTTTGTCAAAGGTATTTCTACGACCCGTATAAAGGACTTGTGGTTACTGATAGTTAGACGAGGAATCTTCAGGCCCACTCTATAGTAAGAAACCAACCGAAAAAAAACGCTATCAAATATTATTAAAGATTCAAGACATTTTCCGAGCGAATATGTTCATACTTTACATTCAGAGAAGTACCTGTAAACATCTTTTAACTCATGAACTTGTTTGGCGTTTTCGTACAGATTCTCCTTTATCTTATCTGCCTTGTTGGAGTAGCCTTTCATGACGGTATGTTCTGATTCAACTTTGCCAACTGCTGTATCCAACTCTTTGTACAAATCATCCAACAAACTGAAGTCCTCCATCAGCAATTCCTCAATGGCTCGTACGTTAACATCAAAGTATGTATCGTGGAGCAGCAAGAGAATATATTTGTAGAGAGCTATTGCACTGTATATGGCATGAAGGTCACTCAGACTCGCAGCCCCTGTGGCAATCTTTTAAGCAAAAAATCAATGACTAAATCGTTCGGCAGTTAATAATAAGTGAGAGTATTAATGTGGTACCCAAAATAGTCGTGTATAGGTGTGTAGGAGAGGGCTACATACCACCAGCTTATGCAATTAAATCACTGTGTTATAGGTGTGGCTTCAACACGACCTAAAGATGTTTGTTAGGTAACCAACGACTTACCTTCTGCATTTGACGCTCTACATCTGGACATGATTTCAAGGCCTTCTGAATGTCCTCGGCAAGATGCCTATTCATACAAAAGAAGTCAACCTCAATCAATCTTTTTTGTATCACATTAACATCATTTGAGGGTGCACAAAGGCGAGAATAAAGCAGTCTTTGCCCTGATGCAGTTGCTGTGTTATTCATGACTCCAAAGAGTGTAGCTTTTGAGTCTGCACCCACCAAGGGTTTGGTCAGTTCCAGAGCTCGTCTTGTATTTGAATCTATTGCCATATGGGTTTGAAGTGAAAACTTGGATGGCTGATTGAGAAGGGGAGCAATGTCTCTTTGAGTATAAGATACAAACTTAAGTAGAGCAGATCCAGAAGCCATCTCTAGGGATGAAAACTGTGAAAAGTTTACAGACTTTAACAATCTTGCCAATGCACTGTCTTGATGCAATGAATCCACGGTAAACCAGTCTGAAGGAACAATGGTGAGGTGATAATCTTTCACATTCTCTAAAGTAGACCTTTTTATATTTGTCCCTGTTTTATGATTGTGCTTTGCACCTAAACTTTCCAGATGTTCTTCAGCCATTAAAATCTGTTTGAGCAAGGACATTAAATAAGAAAAGATTAGGAATTCCTGTAAGATCTTGGGCAAAGGAACTTGTAGTCAAGTGGCAAATCAAAGATTTGCCTAGATTCTATGTCCCTGATAATGGACTTAAGCAAATGGAGACCCCCGAGTAATATCTTATCAATTACAAGTAGATAATTGTCCAGGTTAAGATTCTTCTTAAACTGATCACTGGAATTTCTAGTTGTATTGGCAATACTGATGAAATGGTAACAAATTGAAATGGTAACATATTGAAATGGAAAGTCACAAATAAGTTTGGTGACCCTTTGATCTTTTGGGTCTCACAAAGGACAACCCAAACAAAATTCCATTGTGTACATTATTCTTTTCAAAGGCTTACTTGGGAGTGCATACAAGGAGTGCTATGAGTACCGGTATTAAAAAACAAAATTTTGCAAAATTAGAAAAGTAACAGAAAATAACCCATTCCCAATCAAAGTTTCAAGCTTGTGCCAATTATATAACATGCCTGAACATTATTGGTAATATCCTAAAAAGAATGTGGTTATGATAACACCATATCAATGACATATCATCACTTGACCTATATGACAATCACTTCTTCTGAAGATCACAAAATTTCAAATGCAGACTGCTAGTCATCTTTAGGTGTTGAGGTTCACTTGTTAAAAAATTGCTCCATATTGAGCCTTTGATAGAGTTCAATACACTGCTGTTCAACCATACATGTGAGTCAGAGGTCTGATTAAACAACTTTGCCACTGCCCACTCCAATAACTAGCCATATGACTTGTTTTCAAATCAGAGACTGTGTCACAATCAAGAAAAGCCAAAACAACATAGAACACTGCCTCATTTGATAAAATTTAAGTTAATTGCATGATTGTCATATCCATCAAATATTGATGCTAGAGTAACAGATCTTCCAAACGCTCCAATCACAGCAGGGCATAATCCTTCCTAAGTTAGCAAGCAAGCACTTGACCTCATGCCCTGAATACTGGCTGCACATACTTAAATAGAAAGGTGGTGATCCACATTAGAATTAAATGTATTGCACAGTGCAGTGCCCACCTCTGCTGGATTAATTCTTGACAAGTCTTCTTCCAAATTCTCTACTTGTGAGACACCATGGTGAAACTCACCAGTTGACAAATCAAGCCAGGCAAAGCCAAGTGAGGAATCTGGTCCACAAGCAATGCTCATGAGGAAGTTTGCATCAGGTTTGAGAGGATCAAGCAGTGTTCCTGGTGTAACAAGTCTTACAACCTCACGATGAAGTAGCTTAGATGTGGATGGTGTCCTGTGAGAGACAGATTTGTGAGAGAGCAGCAACAATTATCTTGATCTAGTGGTTGTTCTGGCACGATACTCCTCATAATCCTAACAACTTGTACCAGACATACTGAAATTTATAAATGTGAGAGTGATCTCTGCAGTAATCTTTGCAGTGATCTTGACATATATGATTTTCATATATTGATAGTCATACTGAAGTATATTACTTTCAAGTACACAGTATCATTTTACCCACTTGTCTGGAAACTGTGGACAGATTGCCAGTTGAAAGCCTTGCTGAACAAGAGTTGAGAGCCAGCTGTCCAAAGACCTCACAGGAAAGCCAGCCATTAATTTGTTCACATTTGGATTTCTTGAAATTCGTAGAGATGTTTTCTCTGCAACTTTCACAGCATCACTACTGTAGATTTCATAAAAATCACCAACTTGAAAGAGTACAATGAATTCAGGATATTTGTTCTTTATTGAGAGATACTGCTTTGACAGACCAGTCATCTTCACATTTTTGTCTGATGTTATACGAGAGCTGGTTACTATTGACTTGACAAAATCATAGAAAATTTCCTTTCTAGAAATAAGAGAGAAAATGACCGCATTAATAAATGCACAATGAATTATGCAGATGAGGAAAGGTAAAGGATCTATCCAATAACCACTATGATCCAACATGTCTTTAAAATACTTAATAGTGTGCACAGGTGATTCATTTCTTGTAATTTCCAACGATATTTTCATGCCCATCTTGAGGGCTTACTTATAACTAAACAAAATGAAATAAAAATCTGTAATTTGCGAAATGAAAATATGTAGTTTGCAAAAAGGAAATCTGTAGTTTGCAAAATAGAAATCTGTAATTTGCAAAATGTAAATCTGTAATTTGGGAAATGGAAATCGGTAATTTGTGAACTGGAAATCTATAATTTGTAAAATGGGAACTTGTATTTTACAAAAAGAGAAAGCCTGTTGCTTGGACTGTTTTCATCAAGTGCATTTTGAAGATATATCTGGAAGGGAAAATTTTCCAGAATTTATTAAAGGTAAAGCTTGGGTTTCAATTTCCCTTGTTCAAAAGGTCACACCAACCTTTGTCCGTTAAAAATTTAATGACTCAATTTTCAAGCACAACATTTCATTTAGAAACATTACATACATTCATTATACCTTACAAACAGCACAGCTACAGCACCAGGAAATTCTCAAATTACAGGTATACATTTTATGGCTTAATGGTTCAATTCTTCCTTTACATACACCTTGCTGATGCATTGATTCATGCACAAACATAGTGAAGATTTCACAAAGTAAATAACAGAGATTTTTTCATCTCACACTTCACTAGTTTGCATAAGCAATGCACACTTGTGGTGAACTGACCAAATCATCCTTCTGGCCAGTGGAGTTTTCCACAGGGATTCTCTTTACTCAAATTACAGATTTCCATTTCACAAATTACAGATATTTATTTTCCAAAAGGATTTTCAATGTGTTTTGTATCATTTCACAGATTACAGTCAGCCATCTTGAGCCTTACACTGGGGTTGATATCAGGGGCAGAGACCCTTCATCAGATCATTGTATTATGATTGGTGCAAAACGCAGACTGTGGACTGAGTACAAAGTGCAGAGTTCAGACCACAGACTGGGTTAAAAACACACACTGAGAGAAAAAGCAGTTTTGTTGTCTTAATTGATGTTAGGTAAAAAAAGGGAAGTGTGCACTTGAGCCAAGTGGCCTGAAGCAGCTTACAGTATTGCTACTCCTCCTGGATGGGATACTAGTCTAATGCAAGTTGCCCCCAGTAATTTTGTCAGCTTTCTTTGACAGTTTACCTGTATCCATTTATACTCCTGGACAGAGAGAGGCACTGTGACAGTAATTCAGAGGGTTTTACTCAAGTTGGATTTTAGCTCCTCCACTTTTTGTAATTGTTGCTTTGTACTAGCTTGGTATATGGATATATGAAAAAAAGGGTTTTTAGTTTTCAACAATTTATGATAATCTTTTTAATTATAAAGGCTTGCATAGCAACACTACAGCCTCGTTAAACACCCTGTTTTGCTTTATCTACCAAAATTTAATATCTGGCGACCATTATGTGATTTTAGATCTACAAATGGTGACTTTAAAAGAAGTTGAGATAGAATTCCCATTTAACATTTCTTTTCCGACGCAAATGAGTAATAGCGCGCGCTGCCAAAATTAGGTGTCTTGACTTTCTATGGTGCTTTTCTCATATAAATCATCAATAAGTTATAACACGATTACTTGTGCCAATTGGTGTAAATAAGCAGTTGTAAATATTTCAAAGACTACAAATTGCAATTTTGTTGTCTTGGAAAAATTTACTCGATTACCAGATTGCAGTCGAAAATAATAACAAGTTGGGGTTAAGCAAATTCTGACTTGGGGATGCTTCAAGACTGCGCTCTGAGAGATACCAGCAGTACATTTACCTGCCAAAAATATTAATACTTCTGCCGACGAACAGTCTGGCGTGCATTCCTGCCATTGCCGCGGCGATTATTCCCGCCGACACTCCCGCCACATTGAGCTTTATAGCCAGCAATACAAATTCCTAGCGGGTAATAGTCCAATATCTCCTTGTTCATGTACTCTGAAATGAAGTGTCCCCACACGTGGATGAGCGGCGTAAACACTGACAATGTTTGGGTCAAATGCAGTTCCTTACCATCATTTGGAAGGTCTAAGACTAGCTTTGTATACACCAGATGAAACAAAAAAAATAAGTGTTAAAAATTTAACGAATCCTGAAACGTTTGATGCGTTGTTACATCCGAATTTTGGAGGTCTTTATGACCCAGCATTAGGTCCGACTGATAAAGATGACTTGTGTGGAACATGTGCACAGAACTACATTTACTGTCCTGGACATTTTGGTCATGTTGAGCTTCCGTTACCAGTGTATCATCCTTTATTCTTCAAAGAGTTATTGGCGATTTTGCGGTCGTCATGTTTCAGGTGCGGAGATCTTTTATTTTCAAGAGCTGTTATGCATGTCTTCATAAGGTAAGTCACATGGAGTTTATATTTAATCAGCTTTTTATAGGTAAAAATTTCCTTTAGGAACTTTTTTCATTTATATTTCAACGTGATGCCTGTTAATCTTTTTCATAGCATCATAGTCCACTTGTAGAGCAAAGATGAAGTTTCCAGTACATGAATTAAACACAGTATTGACATTTTTTACCCGTGGGGGTGAGGTACTTGACCTCAAAAAAAAATTTTTGTTTGTTCCATTAGGACCCTGGTAAAGGCCTACCCTAACCACGAGTTTGATGCTTTCTGCAAAGAAACAAATCTTCATTATTGTTGAGATGATTGTTCCTCTAATCTGACTATTAGCGTTCTATCAACGTTAAAATCGAATAAAGAAGATAATACATGGTCCTATGGAGATAAAAATTTTGTATCTCCAAGTGCCCATGTAATATTCTATTTATTATTTACACACCAATGAAAAACCAAACCATTTCACATTTGCACAATTTATTGGGCAAACAAAGTAGCAATGTTATTTTCATGTGTGGAGATAACATGATATTTTTATGGGTGGAGATACCACATTTTCACGCAAAGCTCCTTGTATTTCACTGGTGTTTATACAGTAATGATAAATATGTGTCAGTTGAAGATAAGGATTTTTTTGTTGTTGTTGTTTTCTACACTCCTTTTTATCTGGTGTCAGTCCAAAAATTATAAGGGGGAAGAAAATTGTGGCAATGTCACAACCTTTCTCTATACAAACAATTGTTAATATTCACTTGAGGCACTTAAAATAACTTGTTACTACATTTGGTGTGTCTTGCAGCCAGATGAAAGTGTTAGATTATGGGTTAATCACAGTTGCTGAAGAGCTTTCACAAATGGCCTTTGGTTCTCTTAATAATCCTGACTCCTCTGATTACAAGCAGCACAGTCTGCCTGAAGATAAAATGTGCATAGCAGCTGTGGATGAATATTTAAGGAAGGAGTTCAACAATATAGACAAGAAAGGAGCCAGAAGAGAATCAACTGCTAAAAATGTCACAGATTGCAGGCATAGAATTATCAAAGAGTTTATGTATGCTCATATGGGTAAAAAAAAACGTTCTTGTCCAGGATGTGAAGCACCTTCTCGGGATGTTAGAAGTGAATACCACAGTCGTGTATTTATGAAGGGTTTGTCCTTGAAAGAGGCAAATAAATGGGTTAACACTCAGTTGGCTAATGCACACTTGGCTCAACATGATTCACTTTCAGTGACAAATGACTCAGTTGAAAATACTGACAAGAGAGGTAACAGAGTCAAAATATTTTTTGTGTGTTTTTTAGTGGTTGTTGATTTTGTTTCATTCTTGTACTGTCCAGGAATTTGAATCAAAGAGGTTTCTCTTTACCAGTATTTCAACTCACAACTGAACTTTCTTTTCTGCAATAGTTTGGTTTGAAAAGGGCAATGCACTTGTCTTTTACATTAACTTGTATTAAATGATTTAATAGTGTAAAATACATCAATATCATACAGTGCTCTTGAGTTATTAGGCTAAGACTATTGATTATCATTGATGCTATAGGTGAACAAAACGTTTATTGGTTAGATGTTTTGGGGTGTAAAAAAATCTGGATTTGGTCTACAAATACCTCAGTCTGCTCCTTATGGTCAGTCTACCAACTAATGTTTTTTTCCTGTTTTTAGAGTACACAGTTGATTCAGTTGATGATCCAGCTAAAAGAAGAGATACCAATATTAAGAAACTGATGGTTCAAACTTACTTAACTCCAGTTGAAGTTCAAAAACAAATTTTTAAAGTTTGGGAAAAACATGGTGTATTTCTTAGCATTCTTTATGGAGCATATCCATCTCCAACAGCCAAACAGAGGTGGTGTTCTGCAGATATGTTCTTTATAGAGATCCTTCCAGTTGCACCATCAAGGTTTAGACCTGTAAGTATGTTCTCCTGCAGTTTCTTCTCCTGAAGTTTCTTCTCCTGAAGTTTCTAGCTGAAAAGCTTTCTTTGTCCTTCAAAGGACTGAGCAACTGTTATCTAAGTGTATTCAATAAGTGTTTGTCATAGGTCAATTACTTGTTTTACTAATGGAAGTGCAAATTGTGAAAATCTGTATTCTCCATATTTTCCAGAGTTGCAATCTAAACCATGTTCATATGATTCACAGCATAGTATCTGCTGTATCACAAAAATGTTCTATAAACCCAGTCATATGTTAGACCTAACAGCATGATTGGTATACACCTGTACTGTGATAACACTGATGAGTTAAAATGTATTTTGACACACTTTTTTTTAATTTTTTTTATTTACTTTTTTTACATTACAATATGCAGCTTTCAAAGTTCGATGATAAACATTTTGAGAATCCACAAACAAAAAACCTAAAGAAGATCATGGAAGACTGTGTACTTGTCAGAAGCTGCCTCCAGGATTTGAACAATCCTCTACCTGATGATAAGGATGCACAATTAGAAAGGAGAAAGAAAGTTTTTGTATGTTAATGATTTTTTTCAACTACTGAATAATTGGATTTTTTTCCCGACATCTTTATGAATTAATTTTTGTTACTTGCACTACCAAGCCCTACATAATGAAACAGTACATCTACAATACTGACAGTAGTTAAATTTAATTTGCTATTTTACAGCACTCAAAATACAAATGATGATGATGGTAATGGCAGTGCATGGAGCACAATAAGTTATTAACAATGCCTGGTTAACTTTACACTAAACAAAAAACATTAAATCACATGCACTAATAAATTTACAATATATATGTCATGCATCATTTATATGTGTAATTGTGAGTGCAAGGAGACTTATCAGAGAGAGGACAAATGACAATAATAACAAAAATAAATATATAAATAACAAAATAAATTTATAAGGGAAATATCAGCCCTGGTAGGACTAGAAGTAATACAGTCTGGTTGAATGATTAGGGTTATCAGCCCTGAAATAGCCCACTTTGTGATTTGGTATTTATGAATTGGTTTCACATTTTCACTTAGAATATTGATATTGTTAAATCTCAATTCTAAGGGTAAGAATGCTCCAGCTACTGTACCTGGTAAGACTGCCACTGAAAGACTTCACAGTGCTTGGCTAATGCTACAAACTGATATCAACTGCTATATTGACAGTGATTTGGATAAGGTATCACACCTTAAATTCCCAGGAATCAGACAGGTAAGCTTCTAATCAGAACAGTAACAACTCTGATATTTTACATTTTATGTCTACTCCTGGAAGCCGGAAACAGTTTTATTTTGTCAAGAGTCTCAATATTTTCCTTGATTTGTTTTGTTGAACATTGGGACTTGCCAGAAAACAAGACTAACTGTTTCACCAAGGGACCAGACATACTTTGTTATACATCCAGACAACAAACATAGCAGAAAGAGAAGAAGAAAGGAGTGTTTATTGCAGTTTACAGTGTAATTTTATTTCTTGTAAACACTGCAAATGTACCTTTATAGTGCCCTTGAAATGCCTTGTCCAAATTCCTTTTTCTAGCCTAAGAAGAACTGCCCATTAATGATCTTCTGATGAGTCTGAATATAGTTTTGTTGTGTCAAAGGAAGACTTATAACTGTGCAACCTGGGCCTGCACAAACAGGAAGGGAAGGGTAATTCAGGACTTGAGAAGGAGAGGAGGAGGAAAATCTAAACAGTGCTAGGGATACTACATCTGATTGGCTAATTGTCTTTGAAAATCCTCTGGTACCACTCTTTTATAAGGACTGCTGCCTGATAAAGTGCAGTAAGTGTGTACCTTGCAGAAGTAGCCAGATGATGCAAGCCATTGTTAAATAATCAGGTTAGGTAATACCTAACGCCAGCACCGGACAGCAGTGCATTAGTTATAGGCATGAAGGTTCTACTTTAGTCTGTAAGCCCACTCGTTTTGTATTCATTTCACCAGTTCAATTAAAGCCTCAGTTGTGTTATGAATTGAGTCATCAACTTATCTCTTTCCTCTTAACTGGTGTAAAAACATGTTCCGGAGTATAATTTTACTGTATAATTGAAACTTACCGAAATAAATCGAATGGCATCCCAGTTTTGACGCAGTACGTATATCAATTTGACTGTTACATACATGTCTTGAACTGCGTACATATGCATATAAAATTGCACTCAATAGAATAAACCAAACTGTATTCATGTACAGCAAAGTTACACATGCATGAATTGTATTTCTGTCATACTTTTTATATTTTACTTATAAAGATTTTTAAAAAGTTAACAAACAAGCACAACACATGGACTTACTTATCAATGAGATCATGCTGAGGACACCTAAGAAGTGAATGTGAAGAAGTCTTGCCTAAATCTGCCATGTGCATACTTGTCTCAAGGCCATATTCCTCAAGGCCATTTTGCTTTTTGGGGATAAAATTTGAGAGGCAGGTCTGCAGAAATATAATCCACTCCAGCTACTCTCATTTCTTTATGGGAATGAAACCTTGGCAGCACAGTTTTAATGGTTGCTGTGGTCTTGCAAGATGAGTCAACTTCCTGTAATTTATTTTTGGTTTTATTACTCAACTTGTGTAGTAAATCACCTTATATGCCTTTGGATAATGATTCATCCAAGTGCTGCTATGCTAAATTTACTTTTGGCAGAAACAAACACTTCTATTCATTGGAAATAGATACATGTACTAGTCAAATGGTGTTTATTGCACAGCTGTGCATACATAACTCAATATGTGCAGTTTTACTTTGCAAGGTTTTAAACCTTTTAAGAGTGTTTTTCTGTTGCATTCTCATTGAGGTAGACCATTTGGAGCTCAAAACTAAAAGTAAAAATGCTGAATAATATTGGTTAAGGTGATTCCTCAGAAAAAGAAGTTATAGAACAAATTTTTTTAAACTTTCCTTAAATGTTCCCTACCACTGTTTGTTTTGGAAAATATAATAAAAAAGATAGATCACTTGCTTGTTTAAGAGTTATAATAGGTCAATCTTACCCCATTTATGCCTGCTTCTGGCACTAATCACGTGCATCATTTCATCGGTTCAAGGTACATTTTGCGGTAGCTGGAAGCAAAGTAACACTTGAAAAAAATTTGATAGGTAGAAAGTCTTGATTGTATGGAACAATTTGATATGAAATTTGTGAAAACATTAGACAATTTTAAATGACATTGACTTGAAACTTTACTCAAGTTGTTGCCTTCAAAGTCATAATTTACATCATAGAATAATGGACTTCATGCACACTTTTTAACTATATCTTTTTTCCCCTTGGATAATTTTTTTTTTAATTTCTCCAATTTAAAGGAAATAATTTGTACATCAAAATTATGCAACAAAAGATATAGGTCACTGAGCCCATTCAAGAGCTCAAGACCATCACACCTTTTACCTGGTCCACTGATTGAAAAACAGTACTGTGTTCTTTGAATGTGCTTGTGCTTAATCGCTCGATTATGTGATTTTTGTGTGCAGTACAAATATGCAATGCAATATTGAGGAATCACCTTAACAACACAATATTCCCAAACTCAATGTAAATTATGGCAGCACAAAGAAAACTTAGCTTTTTGCCTCGAAGCTCACCTTTGGAGTCTTTTTGAGTAGCCTTAAGATTGATTTCTTCCATTTGCTACCACACAGCAAAACATTTGCAAATGTGTGCAACACTCCAAGATAAGTTTGAAGTTTGTGAACTTAATGGAATGTTTGTCTTTAAGCTAGTAAGTTTGTAACTTGTACACTAAGAGTGCTAAATTGAGTTCAGGATATTTCAACGAAAGTTGTCCAAGATCACTTGGTTTGCTTGGTTCCAGTTAGACAAAAAAAGAGAACAAACTGTGCACGATTTTTTCACTTGTTGATAAACTCTAACACACTTTTATTATATCATGCCCATCACATGTCATGTGATTCAAGTTTTGCTGTATTGGTGGTCAGAAGTAACATTGGCTTTCTAGTCGCTTAAATTTGAGAGCTAAACTAATTTAGTAACACCCCACAGCGATACCAAATAGTGGAAAAATTTGATAAAACAGTTTTTCAAGAACAAATGGGCCATTTGTTCTTGTTGAGTACAAGATTGGCAAAAGCCAAGTTGGTACTACATGCATCATTGGCTATTTACTATCTCATATCTAACATGTGCCCATGGAATAATTGTACTTGATTGGATGGATGGATTATGTTTACCTTTTTAATGAATGATCTTAACTGTTGTTACAGATACTGGAAAAGAAAGAGGGTTTGTTTAGAAAGCACATGATGGGAAAGAGGGTGGACTATGCTTGCAGATCGGTGATTTCACCTGATCCATTCCTGAATGTGGATGAGATTGGAATCCCAGAGGTAATAAGAGGTTGTTTTGTGTGACTGATTAATTATGTTTTTTTGTTTGAAGTTTTCCTCTTTCAAATGTAATTGTAGAATTCAAAAACAAGCAGAAACTTAAACCATTAAAAATTTCCTTTTTCACAATGGATCATCTGTCATTCCTTTAAATATACATCTAAAAAATGTATCAAAGACACTTTTGAGATGTAAACGGTGGCAGAAAGAAGAATTTAACTAATTTTGATGTTTTTTGAAATCAACACATAAACTGAAAGTCTTTGTTTTGGTATCAACCAAACGGTGTAGACAAAAACTTATTCATAGTAAGCACCAAGAATAAAAACTCTCAACTTGAAGTTGTTGATGTACTTCAGCTCTGTAATAACTGAAAACTAACTGTGAATTTGGTCTATGGAATCAAATGATACTGTTAGAACTGGAATTCAATTTTGGTTACTCCAGGGAGTGAAAAAACTAATTTGCAAAGGTGTTTTAAAGTTGTTTTGTTTTCCACAGATGACTGGGAATAAAGCAACATTCAGACAACCAGTAAAAAAATAATTATTTAATTATGTTTAACTGTACTGTCTTTTTGCCCTTGCTAGGTATTTGCTTTGAAGCTGACATACCCACAACCTGTAACTCACTGGAATGTAAAGCAGCTAAGACAGGCTGTCATTAATGGTCCTCTTCAACATCCTGGGTTAGGATCTAGACTGTATGCTCTAAACTGCAAAGTCTGCAAAATTTTGCTGCTTGGACATGTTATGTAAAATTAACTTTTCAGTGATGACACTTGAAAAGCTGTAAACTATTTACAGGGAGAGTTGGTCATTGGTTTTCTCTTTGGGTAGTTACTAAAACATGGAACCACCCAAAACCACCCACAACCACCCAAAAACAACCCAAAACCACCCACAACCACCCAAAAACCACCCAAAACGAAAAGGGTCAGCAAGCACACAAAGGCCTGGGCAAGTAAGCTTGGCTACTGAGTTGAGCCTGGTTTCTAAGCAATTTCAGAAATCAAATACGTGCTTTCTGAATTCAATTCAGTGAATTGTGTCTTGCAACTTCTGCCCTAGTCAGTGACGTGTTTTTTCCGAAGGGCTCGCTGGATTGCAGCACAATCGCAAGAAGTGCACCTCATTAAAAACGTGTCTTGAACATGTATTCAACGTAGTATTTTAGCACGTACCCTGCAGCAGAGGTTTTTTTCTACTCCCTTCCATGCGACAAGTAAAAGGAAAGTTGTCCTTTTCCTCGTAGAGTAGAAAAAACCTCTGCTTGCAGGGTATTAAGCACGTCAACATAACATTGACATTGGAGTAGAAGACATAAAATGCAACCATAAAAACACTAAGATACTTACTTGCCTTAGGTCGCAAAACGTTTTTCATTTTCCTGGTGTTAAAATTTGAGTTTGCGTTTACTACGCGGATGATTCTTGTGTTCTCAGTTGTTAAAGTTCCTGTTAACATCCATTTATCTGATCGTACCAGGGATATAAAAAATGTTCAGTATGATTGGTAAACGAAGAGAACTTTAAGTGGATAAGGTTGGTGTCACTTTCAACTACAGTAAAGGCTCTAATAGGCATGAGGGGGACTTATTGGAGGGGGGGGAGGAAGGGCGAGCTGTTACGGTATTTTTGTTTCTGATGAAGGGAGAGCTCGTTGTTTTGGAAAAAAACTAGCTCTAGAGGATCTACTTGAAATAACATCACTGCCACCAAAAGAGGACCGCCACACTGGTTAAAAGGCCTTAGCTAATATCAAGTAAAATCACAGCCTCTCGTCCATAACTAGCCATTTCAAACCCACCAACAACAAAAAAGGTTGTCCATTTTTTATTTTTTTAATTTTTTAAACATACTCTAGTGAGCAGCACACAGCAACAGATCTTGCCAACTTCTTTATTTTCTCCTACCGGTTTCGTCTGATAACGCAGACTTCGTCAGGGAGTTTGAACAAGATAGTGAAGGAACTTATTTTATACCTATTCATTGTAGTACAAATCACGTTCCAATAAGGGTGTGAACAGCAAAAAAACACCCTAAAAACATTACGTGCAAGATATGACTAAAATCCTGCGAGACGCTAAAAATGTGCAATGTTTAATTTTAGAATGAGAATGTTTAATTTTGGGGCTCACGGATTTAATCCTCATTCTAAAATTAAACATTGCACATTTTTAGCGTCACGCAGGATTTTAGTCATATCCTGCACGTAATGTTTTTAGGGTGTTTTTTTTTCGCTGTTCACACCCTTGTTGGAATGTGATTTGTCCTACAATTATTAGGTATAAAATAAGTTCCTTCACTATCTTGTTCAAACTCCCTGATAAAGTCTGTGTTATCAGACGAAACTGGTAGGAGAAAATAAAGAAATTGGCAAGATCTGTTGCTGTGTGCTGCTCACTAGAGTATATTAAAAACAAAAAAAACAAAAAAAAATGTGGTCGCCATTCTACATCACTCCAAGGACAAAAACACGTGGAGCAAAAAATTTTTTGGGGATCACTTTCTGAAATTGCTTAGAAACCAGGCTCAACTCAGTAGCCAAGCCTACTTGCCCAGGCCTTTGCATGACCTTTTTTGTTTTGGGTGGTTTTGGATGGTTTTGGGTTGTTCCACATTTTAGTAACTACCTTTCTCTTTGTGCTTCTGTTCTTTTTCTCACACAAAAACAAAACATCTCATTTCTAGTCAATAGTTTTGTTCTGAATCTTACAATTTAAGGCTCTCAAAAGGCTACTGAGACTGCCCCTTTTTATAACCCATCATTGTGTAAAACAGTTTTGATAATTAAACACAAGATAATTATGTTTACATGATACTTTCAATGACTGGTGGTAGTGCTTGGGTTATAGGCCTTACTCAGACAGGAATGGATAAAATATTTATGATGGCTATTTTCATGTTTTGGTGACTGCTATCTTACTAGTAAAGGTCCTTTTATGGTATGAAAGAGTTCCTTTGTTGTAGAGTGTAGTGCTAGAGATATCTTCAGCAATGATAAGGCGGTTGAATTTCACAAAATGCTTTAAAAATTAATATTTGTCAAGTTAAATATACCATTTATGTTTTTCAAGTGATACTAACAACTTGTCTCATAGCTGCATACAAGGCCATTGTGCAGAAATTAATTTCATTTAGTTAATGTAGCAGTATATGCATGTACTGCACCTTCTAGGTAGGTCTCAGTTTGTTAAGAAAGCACTGTCTTTTGAACTCTGCTGTCTTTTTTTCCTGTTTCAACAGGGCAAGCTTTGTTGAAAATGAAGATGGCAAAATAACCCTTCTAAGTAAAACTGATCCCAACCAAAGACAGGCAATTGCAAAGCGCCTGCTTACACCATCAACCAACATAAGGACATCAGTTTGCCGTTGTAAGAAGGTAAAGTTGTGCACCTTTCTCATTTTTAAAACACAAGCTTGAAAATTGCAAAGATGATTGTACCAGGAAAGTTTCTTAATCCTACATAGGGTTCCATCTAAGTATGATCTGGACTGCTGTTCTACCAGGGGTGGTTACGTCAGTAGGGGTTAATTTCACATTAGTGTACATCTATGCAAAGTGGCCTGATTTTCTCTTTTTGGTTCAAATATTACTAACACTGTAACTGAGCTTTACACTCTTCGAAATGACACAAACCCCAACTATTATGCTTATTTTTGATTGTTAAGGAAGAACGATTTCCTTAAGTAAATTCTCTTTTTGCTTTAGCTGACTGTTTACCCATGCTTTGTAGAAAGGACCTTTGATTGTTGATGACTGTTGACTTAATCTGAGGGTTTCATGTGTTCAGTTCTATTTTTATATGGAATCCTTTTCCATAAAAGTGCACACTCGTATGACTGTGTATATAAACCCAAGCAAGTGTATATAGATATCTTTCATAGAAGAACTGTTACTTGTAAAGGACTTATTTAAACATTTGGTGCTAAAATATAATGCAACAGAAATGAAAAGGAAATCTAAATCTAGGTAGGACTAACATATTTATAAGAATTTAAGTAGTTACTTTGCAAAGTTATAAAATGTTGGAGGGGAGTCATTCAGATTTAGGACAGTGAGGACTAGGATTTATAATTTGGATATTAAGTAAACGTGGTCACTGAGAAAATGGTGGTGAAATCTAGTCACTGCTATGAAGTGGGCAAACAATGTTGCAAACAAAAAACACCATACTGAGTGACCCTCTAGGCTGCAGCTATGTTGTTATCTAAGGCAAGCAGGAAAGATTTTGATGACTAAATTTCTATGAAACTCACCAAACTAGTGACTCAGTGGTCAAGTGGCAAGCTGCAGCATTTTACTTTTTCATTTTTTTGATCCAAAGAAACAAGAGGGCATTTTGAGGGAGAAGAGAGTAGAATTAAAGATGAACACAATGAAAGAGAATCCTTCAAAGTTTTATAAAGATGATAGTACTTATAAAATGTATTATGGTCATCCACAGGTCTATCGACACCTTCAGAATGGAGATGTTTTGTTGCTTAACAGACAGCCTTCACTTCATAGGCCAAGTATGATGGCACACAAGGTGAGAAAATGAAACTATTCTTTACTAAAAACAAATAGTAAACTTACAAGTAAGTGATATTAAATTATCAGTAACTATATTAAAGGTTAAAGCAGTAATTTAAATAAAATTATGTATGACTTCTGATCCACTAGTGAAACTTTATTCATTTTTTGTACTATTAGTCATTAAATCCCTCTAAGTGAACAAGGACCCTACCAAAAATTTCTCCTCAATCTTCACAGGTTGGTTTGTGACTCAGTTGGTAATAGTTCCCCCACCTGTAAAGAAAAAGCACAGTTTTAGTCACTGTTAAGGGCCAATAGCAGTTTATCTGTAGATAAAGCTAACTCTTTACTTTTTTTATTGCTTTGAGGCTCGTGTACTTCCTGGGGAAAAGACCATTCGTCTCCATTATGCCAATTGCAAGTCTTATAATGCTGATTTTGATGGTGATGAGATGAATGCTCATTTTCCTCAAAATGAATTGGCTAGGGCTGAAGCCTACAACATAGGTTTGTGACTGAGTTGTTGAATGTGATCAACACGTCAACTTTATAACCTGTATCCCTTTGACCTTTTGTTTCTTGTTCTTGAATGGTGTTGATCCTTCTTTATTACGAGACCTTTAAACTGATTGACACGATATGTGTGATCAAAAAGCATGCCTTTTAGAGGCCACCAAACCTGGGAAAGCATGCATAATTTTTAGAAGTTGCCCCACAGACTTGTACAGACAATGAGTTAGGCTAGTTTGGACCATTTCATCTAGCTAGACCATTTGGACTAGTGAGTCCATTTTCTCTTGTTAGGTTGGCCTAACCACTTGGACCATTTTATCTGGTCAGACCAATATTGTTATCTAGTTGGGCCATTTTCGTTGTGTGGACCATTACATTTAGCTAGACTATTTTAGCCTGGTGGACTGTTTTATCAAGTTAGACCATTTACACCTGGTAGAACATTTTATAAAGCTAGACTATTTTAACACGGCAGACCATTTAATTTAGTGAGACCAATTAAACTGGTTGGACCATTTTATACCTATTAGTTAGACCATCAACACCAGTTGGACCATTATACATACTTAGGTAGAACATTTTAACTGATAGTTAGACCAGTTTAACCAATGGGACTATTTTAACCACTCAGACTATTTCCTCTACCAAGACCATGTTAACTGCTTGGACCATTTTTATTGTTTGGCCATTTTATCCGGCTGGATCATTTTAAGGTTACTTCTCACATTCAGAGGCATAAAAAAAGTCTTTGTCTTTTTCTCAACCAAATTGAAGACATGCATTTTTCCTAACATTTTCTTAAAAGAAATGTACCTCAATCTTGCAAAGCATACGAGTTATTTACAAAAACATGTTTTCAATTGAAAGTTTATAAAGTAGTGTGTTATAATCTCGTACCTGGGTAAATCCCCAGAGAATTTGTCACTGGTTGAATCTTTTTGTTTTGTTTTGTTCAGAGCATTTTATCAAGTAAGATCATTTAAGCAGTTGGGACATTTTAGTGGTTGGACCATTTTCTCTAGTTATTATTCTTACTGGTGGAAGCATTAATTTTTATCTGGTTAGACCATTTTTTAGCCAGTTGCATCATTTTGTGTGGTTGCGTCAGTGTATCTGGTTATACTGTTTTATTTTCACTGGTTGAAATAATTTGAGGAGTTGAAGCATTTTGTTTGGTCAGACCTTTTTCTATCTATTTACATCATTTCAACCTGTTTGACCATTTTATCCAGTTAGAGCATTTTATCCAGTTCATTTAGATGGCTAATTTAGACCATTTTAGCTGGTTGGAACAATTTATTTACAATCAGTGTCAAAATTAGTTGACACATGCTTGAAGAGTTTTATTTAATGTGTGGAGACTAACACTCCTGTTTCAACCACAGTATAAATCATTCACAACCACCCCATCCCCCTTCAATGTTTGCTAAAAGGTTATGGATTCATGATACAACATTGTTTTGAGGGGGATGAGGGTTGAATAAATTAATTTAACAAGGGCAATAAAGATAAAATTGAAGTAATAGAGGGTTGATTAGATCAATTTGTCAACAATTTTGTTGTGGACTGTAGCAAGACCATTTTAAGTGGTTGGGTCTTCTTAATCAGCTGAAACATTTCTCTGGTGGAACCATTTTAATCATTTAGATAATTAATTTTTATCTAGGTAGATGGTTTTTACAGAATGGACCATTTAGTTAGTTAAACCATTTTAGCTGGTTGGGCCATTTATTCAGCAAGGCTATTTTACGTGGTTAGGTCATTTTAATCAGTTGAAACATTTTATCTGTTAAACCAGGTGTCTTGAACCAATTTTTCTAGCAAGACAAGTTTAACTGGTGAGGTGAAAAAGAAGTAGAGCATGCCAAAACGTTTGCCTTAGCACCCATGATATTTAGCTGACAGGGAATTTTTGTATAAATCCTAGACAAGGGTATTATTTAAGGGCGTGGTTGGCTAGGTACCTGAAAATGAAAAGTTATTACTTTGGTTTACTTGGTACCTTTGGATTTGATTTGTTCAGCCAGCACAAATTTTCAATACTTGGTTCCTAAAGATGGCACACCACTTAATGGACTAATTCAGGATCACATGGTGGCTGGAGTGAGAATGACTGTCCGAGGACGCATGTTTAACAGGTGACTGAGTCATGGGGTACATACAAGACAAACATCAAAGGATACAAAGACAGAAAACCCCTTCCCATATCCTTCTTACAACCTGAACTTTGGTTGTTGGAACAAATTGAACATTAAAAGCTGATGCAGGTGTTGTCAGTAATCTTTTGAGAAAATTCTTAATAGCTAGCTCTGATTCAAAATGATTGGAGACAGAAATTTTGTCCAGTATGTAAAGTCAAGTATTATTCCAGGTAAACTTTCCTTGTAGCAATTAAAAAGGTGAACCACATTTTCAGTTAATGATTGCCATGCTCTCATCAATATCTACCAGGAAAGGCTTTTAGTTGTGGAATGGGACTCCATTTGAATGGCTCATATTGTAGTTAATTTGTCTTTTCACAAATTCCCTCTCCTAAACTTTATCTTTTGACTTTTTTTAAAAACTAGACCCAGTTTTCTTGGCTGGTATCCATACCTAGAATGTGCACCACTGAGTATTGAAAATTATACAATTTTGCCTCATTATGCTACATGAAGTTGGTCTGGAAATTGTGGAACCATTTTAACCAGTCAGTCACTAAACTTAATTGTCACTTGATCTTTCACATTTTCTGTGCTTCAGGTTGTATTGCCTTGCAGTTCTGACACTTTGTTTGTGAGCTTTAATTTGATTTACATGTAGTTTCTGTTTTACTGAATGCAGTCAAATATGTAGGCTTGCAACATAATGATATATCTAACTTTACTGAAGTTATGAAAACTAATGCTCTTTAGTTGTTGTTACATTTCCTGCATCTGTACTTTTTCATGCACCAGCATTGCGCTGGTATCGCAGAGGTCATGTGTTCAAATTCAAGACAGGCCAAAATTTGCTTTGCTATTGCTTAGGTAGTGTTTAATATTGTGCAAATCTTTTTCATTGTTTTTCAGGTTAGATTACCAGCAGCTTGTTTATAGTGCTGTTAGTTTTAAGAACAGTAAGATAAAGATGCTAAAGCCTTGCATTGTCAAACCTTGTGAGTTGTGGTCAGGAAAGCAGGTCAGTGTTTCATTTGATTGTGTCCACTCTTTAGGTTTTTTATTAACCCATTTAATTTGCAAGAAAGCACTATGGTAAATGGTACATAATAGGGCAATGTTTTTATGTAATCCCTGTGTATTCACTCCTAAAGTATTTAATTAATGAGCCAGAGCGAGTCCAGAAGAGGGCTTTAAAAATCATGTGCCCTGGCCTCAGTTACAATGAAGCTCTTAGTCACATGGAGATTCACCGCTTAGCATCCATCATAGTGATATTTGTGCCACACTTTTCAATGACATCATAAGTGACTCAGATCATACAGTAGGTTATGAGCATTATTGCCGGCTTCACATCAGGCTTGCAAATATTTGCTTTGACGAACACGCAATTTTGACATTCCTTAAATAAACACGAAACGTATAAGAAATAGTTTTATTATTAAGTCATGTTTTAATGCAAATACAGTATAAATTAATTTTAGATCTCGTAGGTGGCTTTTCGAACTTAACAGTACTTTGTTATATAGCATTATTATATGTTTAGTACTTTTATTATTTGCATTTCAATGGTATGCAATTCAGCCCTTGGCTGCTATGTATTGTTTTTCAATAAAACCTATTCTATTTCTATTCTAAGTAATAATACCTGTTTTCTATTGTGGAAACAAAGCAAAGACTCTGAGATGACTTTGTAGAATGCAGACTAGCCACAATCAATCCCAAATGTGGGAATGAGTAAGGGCAAAGCACATGAAAGGTTTTTTTTTTAAGGTCATACCAGAGTTAATGGATGAATGCAAGACAGTGTGTATTGATATAAAGAACTGTAACTTTCTTGACCCTTCAGGCTGAACTGTGGTGTATTTCAGGGATCATAACATTTACCTTCTTTCTTCTTCTATGGTCTCCTTAGGTGTATGTAATGGGGATCCTAAGTATTTTTGTAAACTATGTGTTGAGCATCATTCTAGAAGTGCATTTAGTTTATTAGGTCAAATGGTTTGTACAGTAAGTTTGAGCTTATTGAGTTTGGCAAATGTATCTAGGTCTTTTCATTGAGAAATGTTTATTAGGAAAGAAGACTGGACTAAAGTTAATGGGAAAACTAGGTGTGATAGGAGCATAATGAGTTAAGAATGCAAAGAGTCAATAATAATTGATGGAATAATCATGAGAACCAGTAGAATTCATATCCTTAGAAACATGATGGTTGTTAGGCAGAATGAGCTTTTAGTTACTAATATTTGTTTTTGGCTGTTTCACAGGTCATCTCTACAGTCTTGCTTAACATCATTCCAGAGGAAGCAAAGCTACTGAGTATGCAAGGCAAAGCCAAGATAGTTGGAAAAGTATGTACTTAATCAAAATTTGTGTTTAGGATTCTTAGTCTATAGAACTTTTTTAACCCACGCTGCTATTACTATGAGTAGCTTTGAATCAGTAAACTTAACTGTTATTGATGAAAACTGATGATGTAATGTTTACATGCTCTGTTTGTTTGGACACTGTGAAATGAAGAATTGGATCACTGGTAAGCCCAAAGAGCAATTTCTTGGATTACCTCTATTGAAGGGAGATGTGATGTCTGAGGCAGAGGTAAATTTTGAAATAAGTTGAACAAATTAAGTTGATTATGTCACCATGAATTTTTATATTTCTAAGGACTCTTATTCTCCATATTTGATGCATCCTACACTTATGTTTTGGTTTTTATATTCTGTAATGATTCTTTCTGTTCATGTAAGAATGTTAGATTGTTAGAAGAATGTTATGTTACAATAATTATTATCCAGCAAACAGGTAGTGAGAATACTCAAAATCAGGTAGAAGTTGTTATCTTGATTGAACACCCAGTTTTCATAACCAATTTACAAGGAAATGCATAGTAGCTAGAGGGAGAATTAACAGTCCGACCTTGGGAGTTAAAGGGTTAATATAAGACACAAATAGATATTTTACAAATTATGCAATTTTTTCTGAGCACATAGGTGCAAGGAAAAGAATGAACGAAGAGTGAATGTTGGCTTGAATTATGTTTTAAACTGGTTAAGAAAGGGTTTTACTATTCCACTATTAATATTTTTTTCATAGTATTTTGGCTTTCATTTTTAGAAATTTTAGAGCTTTACACTGATTGCATAAGAAGTGTGCAGAACAGGAAAATAACATAAAGTGTTTTTTATGACCAATAAAACATTTAATGCATTTAAAATTTTGCTACTCAAAAATACAAGCCACTGAGGCCATTTTGTTGCTTTGCTTTCTGCCTTATTTTTGCCTTGTTTCATTGTGCAAGTCAAGGGGTCCAGGGTTTGAGACCATTGGGAAAAGCACTTTACTTTCACAGTGCCTCCCTCACCCAGGGGTATAAATGGCACTCGTGAATTATCAAGAAAGCCTGATGAAATGCTGGGCGTAACCTTGCAATGGTTTGGCATCCCATCCAGAGGAAAGCAGTAATATTCCTAGTCGTGTCATGTGCCACATTAAAATGACGTTATAGTAGAACACTAATGTTTAATACCTCTCTTGTTTTAAGGTGACATAACTCAAAATCACACGTAGGGTAAATGTGTATCATTTGCATTTACGCATTGTATATAGGTGGTGATCCGTCAGGGGCATTTGCTCTGTGGTGTGTTGGACAAAGCGCATTATGGGCCTACTTCTTTTGGTTTAGTGCACTGCTGTCATGAGGTATGTACATAAAAGCTCCGGTGAAGCAATATAATTAAGTTTGAAATCGTATCGAAGATTCTGGCTTACGTATGCATATCTAATCTGTGCAATTCATTGTGTTCCATTTTCTGTTAAGTTTGTAAGTATTTGCACTAGCCATTGACCTACGACCTTGAAATAATGTTAGGAACTAAGCGGTGAAGACTTTACCTGTATGTTGAGGAGAAGTCCACTGAATCCAGTCTCTTCGGTGGGGAGAGCTGGGCAATGTACAAAGGGAAGATTTCTACTTTAGAGCGAAATGAAAGCGCTATTATCCATTACCATAGGACTTATATTGCTCCTTGCGCACTTTCTCCAAAAAACATGAGATCTAAAACGGTTTTTGAGTTGCATACGCAATGACATGAGCACAGCCAGAAAAAGCTGTCGGACCCTTTGAGAAGAGAACTTTAAGAAGAAAGGAAGAAAGAGAAAGAGTTGAGGTCATAATTATGATAAAATGCTCACCGCTGATGCTTATTGACTCTGTTATATGTTGTACATATAGTTAGGGAGCGTCTGTCGTGAAATAACGGCCTGTGGGAATTTTGCAAATAAAGCAAGCCACCTATATAAATGTATTAAGGAAACCCTAAGAAACAAGGAAAAATGTCGTCGGCAATTTAGTGATTTGCACCGAGGGCCGTCATGGGGGTCTAAACTGTGATACGTATGCCCCGGCAAAATATAGTTAGGCTGATCACATGACTATAATTGCATGGAAACAAGGCTGGACCATGAAATGCGTGAAAGGCTATTACGATGTACCTGGAAACCGACGAGGTTCACCCAAATCAATGAGAAAAGCGACTCAGTGTTACATAAAGAGACCTTAAACAGCATAATCTAGGTTGTGACATTGGTTTAGAGGAGTCACAAAATACCTGATTAAATGAAGGGTGATCATGAAATATATTGTCGATTTTTTTCAATTTTTCAAGTCGTAACTAACATGTCACAGTACCCATATTCACTTATATCAATCCATTAAAAAAGGTTAAAAAAGCAAACTGCTGGTATTCTAGGTAAGCCTCAGTGGCTTTTATTATCAATTCAGAGATCCGCCATCGTAACCTATTGATAAGGTAGCCGAATTCTTAACAATTTCAGAGATGACCATGGGAAAATGTAAAATTGCAGCCCTGTTCAAATGAAAATGGTTTAGATGCCAACAGTTTTCAATCCAAGCTGCAAACTAAAGACACTGAAGAAGCTACTTTATGAAGCACCTGGCCCAGAGTTTCATGGGGCAATTAAAGCGAGTCAATGAAATCTGAAAGAGTAAGCATTAAACAAACAAGAGATGCTGCATTCCAACGGAACAAGAGTAGAGAAACTGGGTGAAACGTAGAAAATCTATTGGGAAATGTAAGAACTGGAAGTTCACTGGGTCTTTAGAACCATTTCCAATCAGAATTTGCCAATGGAACTAAACAGTTTCTCGTGGCAGGTCATCCAAGCCGGTCCAAGGTACATCACGCGATAAGTCCTGCTCTAAGCACCATTTGGATGCCCTGAATGACAGGTTCGGACTAGAAGTCAGATCTGCGGGTTAGGTTGGCAGCTGAAATTTGACAAAAATTGGCTATAGCCGTAGCTGTCTACCAGGGGGTCCGCAGTATTGAGATGATACATATGCTGTATAATGTGGTTTTGGATTTAAAAATTCTAAAGACATGGGGACAAATGCAATCAAGTGTTTTCAAAAATGTTGATCACAGTTATAGTTTACATCCATCTCCACACTTTGTGATGTGGTGTTAACGTATATCTTTTTTTTGCTAACCGCAATGTGGACTTTCCTGAACGCACCGTTCATGAAATAGCAAGGGCTATATACCAAAACAGTGATCTCAACCACTAGATGCCAGACTTGGACATCGATATCCCACACCAAAGTCGCTCAATAAGAGAGCTTCCCAAATCACTTTTAAGTCTCCTGGAAGGTCCTGTTTCTCCATCCAAGTCTTGTTTACACAGGATTTAGTCGATTTACTGCGAATAAACTTCCAACGGGGTCAGGATGCAAGATTTTGCATGGCCTTTTGGGCGTTCTTTGACCAGAGCTCCAACTGACGGCATGTAAGGAACAAAAATACGGAGCAATGTTGCGAGTTCTCAAGGGTTGGAAAATCAGCCTGCAAAGATTGCAGATGTGCCCATGAATATGACTCACTCATCAGGCGATACAATACGTGTGACATGACTAGGCATACCTGATTACTGCATCAGCACATGAGTGGCAGACCTTATGCATTTTCCTAATTAATGCAGGCCCAGATTATCAAAACAAAGGTGGTGGGTTTAACAGGAAAGACAGTCATGCCGCACAACATGGGGCTTTACCAATCGGCAAAGAAGCTGTAAATGGCCTCGCCAGGATCTAAAGCGTACAAAAGTATGTCTCAGCAGACTGCATATAGTAATGGCCCAGCTAAAACAAATGAGCGCGTTCATCGAGAATAGTTTACTGGTCACGCGCTGGATAGAATCAGAACTGTGGGGTTCTAGAAAAGTGAAACAAATCACTAAGGATAACGTTGTAACTTTAAACAGGGGAGACTGCCCATATGATTATCTTACAGGCACTGTTCCTACTGTACTTAGAAGTGTGATTTCGGCATTAATGAATTCTCATCACTGTCTAGAGAAGTTAGCAAAGCCGCTTGATCATCTTTTATCACTGGCTACATTAAACAACTCGAAGTGAGGTACATGACAAACTTGTTCAAACCATAGTGGCATTGCAAGTGTTTGATACAATAAGATTAATTTTTTAAGGTCATGCACATAAAATGGCAATGTAGATGATGCAGTTTATCCAGGTGGTTTGAAAGGAGGATCAGCACCTCATTTACAAGCTCTTGAAGTATTCATTTACGAGATCTGTGCGAGAAAACGTCCCTTGTGACTGGGAGAGGAAAGTCTGCTCGGAAGATACCACTGAGCCTTATCATCCATGCTCTTGGACCTGCTAGAATTGCAGCGCCTCCTACATTTTACGTCTGAAATAGAGCCAATTTTACTGGATGATTTAAAGCACCAGTGTCACGGCCGAGCATGGGAGATATGTGTATAACTTATTGTAATTCTTCTATCGCTCAAAATTTTTAACAAGATGTCTTTATCATTGATAGATTTATTTAAAGGTATACTAAGCTTGTTGTCTACTCACTGACGCTACTCTTGAAACATTTACTCTTTCAGTTGTACGGTGGAGTAGTAGCTGGATATCTACTTACCGCTCTGGCCAGAGTGTTCACAACTTTCCTTCAATATCAAGGATTCACCCTGGGTGTAGAGGACATCCTAGTTACGGAGAAGGCTGACAGCAAAAGGCGCAAGTTTATAAAGAAGGGGAGAGTATCTGGAGGTGAAGCTGCAAAAGAGGCTCTTGGTTTGTCCGATGAATGTGTTAGGTAAATGATATCATTCCCTGGGTGTGGACTGGGTATGAACTGGGAGTACACAAGTTAACTAAGCACTTAACATAATCTCTGCATGCCCATTTTGACGCAACTTCACTTTGAAAGGGTGGATACAGTCATATGGATCATCATATGGATTTTTCAAATCAACACGAATTCTCCTGCCTAGTCTTCACAAATTTTCTTATAACAGCAACAGTGAGTAAATGTTTTCAACAAGGAGAAACCATGTGATTTATATCTCCGTTAGTAAAAACTAGGTATTAAGTTTTCTCAAGTTTCTTAATATCTGGGCAATGATTTTTTTATTCTCGTGGCCTTTTCTTTTTATAACGTAAAGCGATTGGGTACTTCTCCGTTTATTGACATTAACCCCATTGTGAACCCATTCCAAATAAAGTAATGAGTCTCACCTAACTAGAGAGTGTTAGACAAAAGCAAATGTTTTCATGACCAGCTGTTTCAAACATAGGTAGTTGTTCACTGTGATTTACAAGAGCAAAATGGGCATGTTATCCTCCGACTGCTTTATTTTGCTTTTGATGGAGTTTCAGTTAAATGATATGCATTGTTCAGATATGAATTATATGAATACCTTCGTATCATTTTATTGAAACTAAACTTGCAGTGAAATGTGACATGCTTCTCGCAGACAGTGAGTTATTTTAGTTTTATGATCACTTTTCGTTTTTAATGGTCCAAGGTCAACGCTGGAGCAAAAGCTACAAGAGGCCCACCACAACGTGGATGGAAGTGATATGAAACAGCTTGACCTGAGCATGAAAAAGAAAACAGACCATTACCAAGATATGATCAACAAGGCTTGCATTCCCTTGGGTCTTCTTAAAAGATTTCCAGAAAACAATCTTCAGCTGATGGTTTTGTCTGGTGCTAAGGGCTCCTCCGTCAACTGTATGCAGATTTCCTGCCTCCTGGGGCAGATAGAATTGGAGGGGCATCGACCACCCCTTATGGTCAGTGGAAGGTCTTTGCCCTCATTTCTGCCGTATGACACCAGTCCCAGGGCTGGGGGATTTGTTGATGGGCGTTTCTTGACAGGAATCAGGCCACAGGAGTATTTCTTTCATTGTATGGCAGGAAGAGAGGTATATTCACACATTGATTTTAATTTATTTTTTTTACGTTTAAAAAATTTGGCCTAAAGCACAAGTTGAATTTATTCTTCAGTCTTTGAGTTTTTCTTTGTGAATCAACTTGTCAGCCATCATCCATTTTCAAAATATGATTATCTGTTAGTAACGCATCACGTGTTCAATGTCCAGCTACGCGTCATGTTGAAAGAGGAAAATTAAAAATTACCAGATTATCCATGTTCTTCACAGCATGAACTAAATGAGGCTGTGTTGTTGGCGTTGTTGTTTTTAGGGCCTTGTGGATACAGCTGTGAAAACAAGTCGTAGTGGCTATCTCCAGCGCTGTCTTATTAAACACCTGGAGGGTCTGTTAGTCAATTATGATCTTACTGTGCGAGATAGTGACAGCTCTCTTGTGCAGTTTTACTATGGTGAAGATGGCCTGGATGTTATGAAAACTTCTTTTCTATCTGAGAAGCAGTTTCCCTTTGTGGCAAACAACTACAAGGTTCGTTGCATTTTTGTTTACATTGTGATCATTACATACGATGCACGATCCTCGCAGTAGATAGCGCTATCTGAGCAATAGCGAAAATCAGACCTGACAAAAATAGGCCTGTACGGGATTCGAACCACTGACCTCTGCGATACTAGTGCAGTGCTCTACCAATTGAGCTAACAAGCCAACTAGGAGCAGGCCGTTAAGTCGACCCGCAATAAACCCGTGAAAGTGATAAATCAGATACAGTGAAATATATGAAGTTCATATATTTTGTACTGCGGTATTAGATACATATGATGCACGATCCTCGCAGTAGATAACGCTATCTGAGCAATAGCAAAAATCAGACCTGAAAAAAATAGGCCTATATTTTTCATCATATGTATCTAATACCGCAGTACAAAATATATGAACTTCATATATTTCATTGTATCTGATTTATCACTTTCACGGGTTTATTGCGGGTCGACTTAACGGCCTGCTCCCAGTTGGCTTGTTAGCTCAATTGGTAGAGCGCTGCACTAGTATCGCAGAGGTCAGTGGTTCGAATCCCGTACAGGCCTATTTTTGTCAGGTCTGATTTTCGCTATTGCTCAGATAGCGCTATCTACTGCGAGGATCGTGCATCATATGTATCTAATACCGCAATACAAAATATATGAACTTCATATATTTCATTGTATCTGATTGTGATCATTGTTACACCTATGCATCGCTGACTGACAGCTAAACGCTCTACGTTTTCGTGTAATCGCCGAACTGATTGACAGTTTTCATTGGTCTGATTTGTCGAAGAGAGTCGGGGGCCAAAAGCAAAATGAATTGTTTTAAATAATTGTGACGCGAAATCGGAGAAGTTATTAAACAAAGTCCACTGAGTGTGACGATGACGTTAGTTCAGTAATTGCTAGAAATTGTTATTCCATTTGTTTCTCTTTCAAACAGAATTTATGGGGTGGCAAGTTTTAACATTATCCTTCAGTTTTATTAACACCTTAGGTGGTGTGATTTTAGTCGGAGATCACTTAAGTCTCGGCCAATCAGAGAACGCTTTTTTGTCAGTTTTGATAAATTTTAGGGAAGTTCTGCCTGCTTAAAGCAGCTAGATTATTCGTTTGTTAGCGGTTAATCAATGGAAAAAGACATGAAAATTTTATAAGGTGGACATCTTTATTAAGTGAAAATGTCTCCTCAACTACATGCAAAAGAGAGCGCCCTCATGGTTCGATGCTTTAGAAAGATAAAACTGGCTGTGTCAATGAAGAAGTCAAACACGTCGCTTTTGAGGGGAAACATTTCAATTATTTGCACACTGTCAAACACGACTGGAAAATTTTTAAGCGTATGTTAAAGTTCCCATCCTGAATTTGTTTCTGAACGTTTAACCTCTTTTCCTCAAATTATGAAAAACTGCCTTGAAGTAGGCGGTTGAAATTCTGTATCATCCAAGTCGAAGACTTGGAGACATAAGATTTAAAACGAAAACTATACCCAATATATATGTTGTAGTTCAATTTTATCCTTGGTTCAAATTTTATTTTCCTTGTTTCAAACTCGTTATCATACATCAACATGACCTCGTGGTGGCAATTTTTCAGGATTGAAGGGATTGCATGAAACTTGATGGCCGCCAAGTTAAAAGACAGCGGATTGTCGTTTCAACTGGTTTCAACTCTTCTTGCGTATGCGCGAATCGAGACTATTCTAAGTATCGATGGAAAGTAGTTCATGAAACTACTTAAAACTTTTTTACACTATTTTCATTGAAACAGATAATGTTGAATGGAATTTCTAGACAAATTCCTAGTCCTAGCATTTTCTGAAACAGCTTTTGATGTAACTTTGTGCACAATTTTTTTTGCATGATCACAGGCTTTTCTGCAGCAAATGAATCCCAAAGCTCTTCTTCCCCATCTTCATTCAGAAAAAGCACTCAAGCTTGAAAACAAGGTGTGTTGAGAACTTTCATAACGACTAGAACTTGAGAAACAGTCTTTGTTGGTAAAGCGTTGTGCAATTAGCACCAGAATCTAGATTATTTGGATTTATAACAATAATTGACAAGCCCAGTCTATATCTTTAATGAATAAACTGGTTTTTTTTCCACCGCTTGAATTCTCATTATTCGCCAATTTTATTAACGTTCCTCCACCTCTCAGACTAAATTATAGCAGCATAATCACATTGTTTTGTTTCTCGTTCAATTTTCATTCTTCGCCGATTTTATTCACGTTCCTCCACCTCTTGTATTAAATTACATCAGCATAGTCGCATTGCCTTGTTTCACGTTCATATTTCATTCCACATCGAATAAGAGCACCGACCAATTGCTGCCCTTACCATTTAACGAAGTCACAAAAATGCATCAATTGATAAGACGAGAATTACAGATCATAAGATATGCTTTATTTACTCTTCCCCCCCCCTTCCAGTTATGAGTTTTCACCCCACCTCAAATGCTGACTATCACTGACATGTAAAAATATTACTGAAGTTAAAAATAAACGTATTGAAAGACGAACATCTTCCTGTCACCGAGATAAGTTTGACATGATTTTTGTTTTTATTTTTTTGTTTTGAATTTGCAATTTTCCTTTTCAGATAAACAAAACGATGAGAAAACAGAAAGAGGATCAGAGAGAAAGAACTTCACCGTACCTTTGTTTTGCCGCAGACAAGAGTAGAGAACTACAAAATAGAAAAACAACTGCTGATCAGCTTACGTTTGGGCGATCTGAGGTTTGGGGGTGAATTACTTTGTAACTACCTTAAAGAGAGAGTGCTTAAACTAGAATGGCCTAGTGAGCTATGCTAGCCTAGTGAGCTATAATACCGGAAGGGCATAAATAAGCTAAACGTTCCTCTGTACAAATTTTGATGTACAACAGGTAATGAATTTCTGTCTAAAATTATTATTATTATTTTTTATATAATTATTTTTCTTTACATTTTTAGGTCGCGTAGATAATGTTACCTCTATAAATCGCGTAGGCAATGTGTCGAAAATAAACGAAAATCAGGATTTACATGAATGAGTTGATCTCATTTATTTTAGTGCAAAAAAGAGTTGCAATAAAAATCCGAGATTGGTAACAACTTTCAGATACCACATCAATGATCATCTTCAAGAATTTGGCCGTCGATAATTACTGTAGCAACTGGACAGTGTAATGTAGAGAAAGGTTCAGTTAGATTTGTCGTCAAGATGAGCCATAAACTTTTCCTTCCTCATCAGACTGATCTAAAGATGTTTCAACGATGGAACGAAGCACCCTTGACTGAGCGCAAAAGGTGGGCCTTCACCCATGACTCATGTCTATTTTATTTTATTAATAATTCTTGTTTTTTAGTTAATTAATACTTGTGCGCCTATTCGGAGTATTTTTTGAAAAGATGAGATCCTAGTAGACTTAAATCCAGAAACGTTTTGAGGTATTGAAAATGTGTGAATTTCCCAAGGACTTCTGCTCAGTCCCTTTGAAGCATGCAGCCTTGAACGTGATTAGTGGCCGAGCTGTTTTGTGGGTTTTCCTTTGGTGAGTGTCTTGAAATGCCTGAGATTCACCCTCTTTCCTCGAGGTGCCATTGAAGACATATAAGACTTTGAAATATTTTTTTGTCGTGGTATGATTTTTTCCAACATGTACTTTTGATACATCATCTTCATCAGATGGATCCAGGAAGTTTTAAGACGGTCGAAATAGGGAATGTTCGTACAAAGAAGCATCGTAGCACAGGACTTATGTTAACCTAAGTGTATTCTTCTGGTGTAAAATTGCCAACGGGACCCTTACTACTTGTGAAGGTCTATTTTGTCACATTGGTCACACATTCTACTTGTCGTCAGTGGCTTTCGCTAAAGTAAGAGATACTTGTAGAAGATTGTCTTGTAACTCTTGCACTCTAACATCGGAGTGACTGTCGACCATTTAAAAATAGTTTCTAACGTAGAGAGCAATAATATTTCAGGCATCGTTCTCTACGTACGCATTGGCGTTTACACAATTTATGACATGTTTTTTTCAGTCACTTCTCTTTCTTCTGTTTCTTCTGGGCATGTACCAAAACCTTTACAATGTCGAGCAACTTAGTATCAGGAATGTCTAAAACATGTATGCCTTGCACACTTTCCATTATCTCAAATGTTTGGCTATGTTAATGATCCTATTTCAAATTCTCTGTCATGGACCAAATATGAAGGTGAGTTAGCTTGTTTAGCTTTATAACCTATTATAGGCCTCTTCAAGTCGCTTGTCTCTCTCAATTCACTTGTTAAGGAATTAATCAAAAAGAACTTAAAGGCACTTTGTACATAAAAGTTTCAGCCATTCAGACAAAAAATGCACCTTTCTAAACTCAAACAGAGTATTTTGTTGTGCAGGTATCATAAGAAATCTGCTCGTTTTCCTGACCCTGTGTTGTCAAAGCTGCAGCCAGACAGACACTTTGGAGCTGTTTCTGAGAGAATTTTTACGTCTGTAAAGAAGTACATGGAAGAAAACCCTGACAAATGCTTGACTGAGGACGAGTTGGAAGAAAGGTTACCATTGAATTCAATCATTGCGAATAGTTTCTAAAGCATTTCGCAGTGTTAATACTAAGTGGATAGCTCTTCAGTTTTTTTTTTCTTTCCACGGATTCAATGCCTAAAAATGGCTCATATGAAATAAGTGTTCTCTTTGTGGCTCGAAGAACCCAGTGCGCTGCAGCACAGAGTGCTTGTGATGACTGTAGTTTCCCTCAAACCACCCCCTCCCCCTTTTTTTCCATTGTATCGTAACAGAATGTTTGGTGTCTAGTTAATAATAAATTTATCTTGATGTTGAAAGTAAAGGAAGATGTTATTTCAAAGCAAAATACTTGGAATTGTTTCGGTTCTTTATCATGAGCTTCAAAATGAGTAAATAGTGGCTAAAAGTTGAGGTATACGTCGTGCGCTCAGTATTCCAGAATATCAAAGTAACACCGAAAAATTGAGCTTTAAAATGAGTAAATTGGTTTTTTTTTTTTTTTTTTTTTTTTTTCAGTTTGAAGTTACCAGCCAGTAAGTTCAAAAACCTGTTATACCTGAAAGCGTTCCGTGCCCTAGCCGAGCCAGGAGAAGCTGTTGGACTCTTGGCAGCTCAGGTGATGAGTTTTTTATCTCTTTTTTTTTTTTTTACCTTTTTAATTTATCTGTTGAATGCGTGAAAGCTAACGATAATGTAAAAAAGGTTACTTTAATGGCCAGCTGCTCATTGTTCGAAAGACAAAACATTGTATCCAAGCCGGGGGCCAAATAAGTAAGTATGGTTCGTTAAATTAAGGTAGTTCATGTTCATACACGTAATGTGTCCTCGCCAGGAACAATTCCATTTTTAGGAGAGATAGCAATTTTTTCCCTAAACGAGAAAGGTTGCCAAACTCTACAACATTGCAAAAGATCTTGTTTCTTAAACTGAATTTTGAGCACAAGGTCAATGTTGTTGTTGTTGTTGTTGTTTTTTTTTTATCAGTCTATTGGTGAACCATCTACTCAAATGACACTTAATACGTTTCACTTTGCCGGCCGGGGTGAGATGAATGTAACTCTTGGAATTCCAAGATTAAGGTAATCGTTTAAATTTCTTAAGTAGAATTTAACAAACATTTGCTTTTTTATAAATACTAGCTATGCAAGCTTGTCTCGTTAAAGCGAATGCCTTTATTTTTTGTGGATCGAGCAGTTTTCAATTGAGTGTTGGAAAATCACCACCAAAGTAATCACAAGTACTAGTTAGAATAAAGGTTAACATCAACATTTAATAACGAGAACTCGAAATAAAAGCAGGCAGCCTGCTTGAAGTGTGGGTAAATGCGACTGACCAAGTTGGGATTTGTTTCAAATTTGCATTTGATTGGTTGAGATGGTGGCACGAGTTTTGTGGACCAATCATAGAGCGAGGTAAAACCTAACCAAAACAATCTACGATCACTTTCCATACTCAACTGAAGACTGCTCTAGGTTACAAGCCTGGCATGACACTCGGTGAGATGAGTCAGCTTCAGAAAACTGACGCTCAGTAAAGAACTGTCACTTCAAAAAAGGTGCCAAAATGAGATAAGGATAAAAAATGTAGAAGTAGCGAAATGTGTGGAATCATTGGTCATCCTCCTTTGCCTCTACTCTTCGCCTTGATTATCTGTTCCTCCTTTAACAATTACAGAATGTTTGGATGACAGAAACTCTCGACAGAATATATTAGATGCTGCACTATAGTAATTTATCTCTTGCCTCCTAGAAGGATTTTATTATTTTCATTTTAAATGTTATTATTTGTTACCATTTATTTATCGATTGAATGACAGTATATTCTTGGATATATCTTTTGTGGAAGAGACCCACCACATTTATTGAGTCCTGCAATGAATGTAATTTTGTTTAATGATACTTTTGTAGGGAAATTTTAATGACTGCTAGTCCAAATATCAAAACCCCTAGTATGGACCTCCCTCTTAAACCAAGAAAGAGATCACAGAAGCTTGCTAAACGGCTGCAGAGGAAATTAACCAAAGTTACTTTGGCACAGGTACAACATCATATTATCTTTTGTCCCAAATGATGTTCTATTCATATCATGGCTACTTTAAAGTGCCTTGTCTCAGAGATAGACACTACTCCAAAATGAATACCATAATCTAAACTTTATCAAACCCAGACTAAAGAATTCGCCACAATACATGGCCCAAAAAGAAACTACTCAAAATTTGTTTATATGATATGTATAGAAATATATAAATGATTTTTTCTGGGCTAAAATGTACCCAGCCTAACGGAACTTTGTAACATACCCTACCAAACTCATAAGGCCAACCAAAATAACAGGATGTATACCACATCGCGTCCATGTGTTTGGATGCCCAATCAATGTAAAACAGTATACCATTCTCCATTGAGACCGGTATATACCACCTTGACAGCTCGCACAAAATCTTCCTTAGACCAGTGCATTTCCGATCCAATATCTTACCACAGCGCCACGGAGACAATCGTTAGGAGAAATATGCAAAAGGGACTCTGGTCGTTGATGCGTACAGTAACTTTACCAACGTGGACTGATTCTGATTATAATTGATTTTTCTTGATTTTTGGTTGCCCATACAAACTGATGTGGGTTGTTGGGTGAAAGCGTTCATACGGGACATCGTCTACGTCATTATGATGTAGTGATCGATCAATATCACAACTTGCCGTAGGCTCGATGACGAGTCACCGCACTTAAGAAAGAAGCGCACTTCCACAAGGTTCATATGAAACACTGCTTGAAATTTTGTTTCCTTTAGGTATTACAATCTGTGGATGTGTGGGAGTCATTACCATCCAAAACTTCTACTGGAACACGGTGAGAAATTACAAACTGGAAAGTAAGGTGTAATGAAGCATGTTAAGTCTCAGCATTATAGGCGTACACTGCACGGCGCGAATAAACGTAGCTTACTTGATGGTTTAACTTATAATAGGTGCGGATATGTTGCGAGTTGCATCCTACTTTTCGGGGCCCACTACGGGCAAAAAAAAATCTGTGATGCCAGCAGCACTTGATCGCTGAAGAGGAAGGTTTCCTTTAGCCGCAAAATAAATTTACCCATAATTTATTCTTCAAGATGAAGACAAAAGTATTAATAGCCTCGAGCAGAATTTTCATTGGATTATACACGGGCGCAGTTAGTAGCACATGATTTTATGTTTATTAATTACTATGGTGTTATGGTTAAGGTATATTTCTGGTGTACATCCGGTGATAACTATTGTGTCTGTCATAACCATTGCACTATGAGGCATTTAAACGCAAGTTCTTAAGGTAATCTTTGATTTTTCTTTAGAGAAAGGTGGTACCGCATCAGATTTCAATTTCTTAGCGGGTCGTCATTAAAGGTGAGAATCTCTAACATGGCCTTTTAAGTCTACTTCATCAAATGACACTTTTGTAGTGGTTTTATTGGTACATTTCCACAATGACAAATTCAGTTCTTGCTGGGAATAAGGCTAACGTCTCTTATCTTCTTCTCCGTGAGACAAAACCACTTCGATACTTTCATATCACTTTATGTTTTAATTGTTTTATTTTCAGGGTTTTGTAGCAAAATAGACCCACGAAAATCGTTTAGTTTTTCTTTATTTAGACTTTCTTCTGCCGCTTTTTTCAACTCCATGACCGAGATTGTCCAAAAATTATATTCATACGTCCGCTCCACTTCTTTTTTTTTGCTTGTGCTGGATCAAAGTGGGCAATTCCAAGCGGTCAAGGTATGCCCATCTCGCCCACTCGGGTAGTTAATCAGATCTCAAGATTCTTTTTCTACATTGCCATGTTTCTCAGCGTCAGAAGTTCTCCTGAGTTCGATTGAGGCTTTGAGCTCTTGTGCTGTTTTTTTATTCCAAGCATTCACCCATCTACGCCAGGAATATAAAGATGTATGTATTTTGTTACATTCCCTGACGATGCTGTAGATTTGCGAAAGCTTGGAGTAAAAAATAAATACTAGTTTGAGGCCTCATTGGAATCCTTCAGTTAGTCAACATCCGTTCTCTTTTTTTCAGTTTCGTTTTATTGATCCTCGACTGAAACAATGTTTGCTTACCGAGAAGCCGTGATTCTGGGCAAGCAGCAAACATTCACTTTCATTCACTTTTGTGATCCGCGGCCCTCTGAGAGGCGACCAAACTGGTACAATGAAAACTTTCGTATGCGGTCTTTGATCGGTTACAGGTTGTTATCCTAGGCGAGAAAAATCAAATGGCCAATCACATTGTGTCTAATTTTGACAGCCCATTTTGATTCGACAGCTTTGTTTAGAGTAAATCCCGGTATTTGTAGTTTAAATGTTATTACTTGTTCCCTTTGCTGATGATGATCCAGCATTTACGTGGAAATTTCAATTCCAAGCTGTTCCTTAACTTACAGGATGAGTTTGTTGTGAACTCAGAAGGCGTTCTTCACTACATGGAAACAGTTTTCTTTAAAAGAGTCATTGGGGCTGCTACGAAAGCCGCAAATGTTGAACGTGGCAAAAGGTCAGTTTGACAGCCACCTTTGGTGTTGCTAGGGAGAAATTTCCCAGGTGTATTTTAGAGCCAGGTGAAAGGAATTGACTGCCGTTATAAATTGAGTTAGCTGGAATTTTCAAACAAACTAACGGCGCAGTCTTGGATACCAAAGTGGGACTCAGCTAAGCCAATCATTCTAAGCAGCATATGGCAATCTGCGGTCTTCACTTACATTTAGGTACCACGGAAAGCCGCAGAACTCTTGAACAAAAGTTTATCATTCAAATTCCTCAATTCGCTCTGACGAACGGCTCACTCTCGAAACGTCAGCTTTTAAACCTTTACGATGGCCGATTTACATTATCAACTTGTTTGATATAACCAAATTACTTTTCGAGGCGTACTCCTTCAGCATGAAAAAAACCTACCGATTCTTATTTGAGCAAATGAATGAAGACTTTCCCCTTTTGAAGGTTGTACTATGCTGTGTGTAGTCAAGGTACTTATTTTAGCTTTGTACACTTTAGAACTATCGAGTCTGTTAATAACACGGAGCAGCCAAGAAATGATAGCGACAGAGAAGGTAGTACCCAGCCAACTAAGAATATTATACGTTTTACTAAAGACACGGTCAAACTATTGATGACATTAAGTGCTTTTTCCCCAAACTTACCTCCTAAGAATCCGAATAGCATTCCTTGAAAATTTCCCTGAGCCCATATCATTTACAGAGTTACTTACACTAATCGATATTAGTGAGCCAGTTGATATTGTTTGATCGAATGGGTGAGGTATCAGTAATGGGATCCTTGTGTTGCGCAAATTCTTAGGGAATCGCCAGGGGGTGAGCATCGCAAGTTGATGGAAGGAAATTTATGGAGAGAGTCGTCGCTTATTTCATCCCTCCCAATAACACCAGCTCAGTAAAATCAATATCTTTATCCGCAACGACCTCTCCTTTGAGGAGGTAAATTCCCAGAATTTGCCATATCTTGTTTATTGAAGATGGTTATGAACACGTAAATACCACTGAAAAGGCGTTGGGTTATTTTCCTCGCGATTTATGCGTGTAGTCAATTATGTGATAGTTTAAGAATTGTGTAATCGTGAAAAAAAAAAAAGTGATCATCTCTCTCCAAAATCGTGGGTTTTCTTTTTGGACGTCGAAACAACCTTTCTTCATTTAAATCCTTCTCTAAACCTGCAATGTTTTCCCTCCCCCCCCCCCCCCCTGTCTATCCCATAAGCCTTTGCGCATAACACAGGGATCCGACTAGTGGAAACTCATTCATTGCCATATGGTGGCCCTGCTAGGTCTTTTATTGGATGCTAGGTCTTTTATTGGAAAGGAGTAATTTGCCGATTGACATTTTTTGTTAGATGATGATGAAGATGATGACAATGCTGATCTTTCTGACGAAGAAGCTGCTGATGGTGATGCTAATGAAGCAAAACAGAGGAAGAGACGTGAGCAGGTGAAACCCAATGACTGCATGACTCAATTTAAATTTTTTTTGTAAAGGAATATGACAATTGTTACACTAATAAGGCAATGACTGAGATACTTGCAGTCGTATTGCTTGCTGTTGTTTAAAATAAAGCCGAATTAGTTCTCCTTTTCTCGCGAATGTAGTTCATTCATACCAAAGCTACTCACGTTAACCTACTTGCATTGAACGGTCAATCGTTAAATCTTAAATATGATAATACCCATCATGCAGCATGCCAGCTATGAAGCCCCGGATGAGGATGAACAGATAGTTGAACGAGAACTTGACGAGGAACTTGAACGAGAACTTGATGAAGGTAAACCAAAATAAAAAACAATATCGCTGTTCCTATATAATTAGACTCATCAAAGTTTTAAGTTTTAGCGGTTGTCTGTGGTAAAACTGAACACAGTCTGGTCATAGTTATTTCGTAATTTGGTTATATGAACTCAGTTGAAATTGTAAATTGGCCACCGTAACGAATAAACAAGCTGACGTTTCGAGCGTTAGCCCTTCGTCAGAGCGAATGGAGGAATTGTGGGTTGTATGTGGGTTTAAATACAGAAGCGGAGGTACGCCATTGGTGGGAACATGGCAACGAGAAAAACACGAATAAATTAGTGGAATGAAAAGCGTTCGTTGTTACCTGTGGGATTAAGACTGCCGATTTGAAAGATTAACTTTTGTTCAAGAGTTTTGCGGCTTTCCGTGTTGCGTAAATGTAAGGAAAGACCGCAGATTGCCATATGTTGTTTAGAATGATTAGGTAAATTAAAGTGTCTAACGACTGGTTTGGATGCGTCCTTGTCATTCCTTTCTATGTCGCGAAGGTGTTCTCGGAATCGCTCACCTAGTCGTCTTCCCGTTTCGCCGATGTACAACTTTTTGCAATAAGTACAAGTTATGCAATAGATTACGTTGGCGAGGTGCACGTGAAGTGATCGGTGATCTTAATGGATCGCTTGGGTCCCGATATTTTCTCAGCGTTGTGAATGAAAGGACAAGTTTTGCATCGTGCGCGAGCGCATTTAAAAGTGCCGGGTTGGTCGTTAGTTTGGAATGAACTTCTGACCAAAAAATTGCCTATGTTTTCGTCGCGTTTGAATGAAATAAGTGGAGGTTGCGAAAAGAAAGTGCGGGTCTCTGGATCGTTTTGAAGTCATTTAAAGTTTTTAAGAATAATGGATTTAACTGTGTGGTTGTGAGCGTGAAACGTGAGAGTGAATGGAATGCGGTCGGAATTTTCCTTCTGTGACGTTTGTAGTGCTGACTGTCGATCAGTAAGTTGGGCGCGGTGGTGACACGCTTGAACGACAGAAGCAGGGTAACCACGTTTTTCGAAAAACTGGCACATTGACTCTGATTTGTGGGAAAAATCACAGTCATCACTACATAAACGACGAAGGCTTAGAAATGAATAACGGCTGATAATTTCCAAAGAAACTGTTTGGGGCTGCGTCGGTGGGAGTAACGAAATAATTTGGATACATCAAAGTTGAAATGGTAAATTGGCCACCGTAACGATTACAAAAGCTGACGTTTCGAGCCTTAACCCTTCGTCGGAGCGAATAGAGGAATTGTGGGTTGTGTGTGCTTTTAAAAGCAGAAAATGGAGCTACGTTATTGGTGGGAACATGGCCTCCCGGTTAGCTCAATTGGTTAGAGCGCTGGATTGTTGTGCGGGAGGTCGAGGTCGATGGTTCGAGCCCCGGCCGGACCAACACTCAAGGTCTTAAAATAACTGAGGAGAATGTGCTACCTTTCTATAATATCGAGAAATGGATAGACATTCTAGTCTTCTCGGATAAGGACGAATAAACCGTAGGTCCCGTCTCCTGCATCTATCTAGTTAATTTGGTTAGGCAGGGGAAGTTAAAGAACCCACGCACGAGATTACTGTGATGTGGTCTGGCCTGTTTACTGGGAACTGCGGGAGGGGGCATCTTCAAATAAGTTTCCTTCGATTGTTTGTAAACTGCTGATGCAGTCCGGCCAAAGTCCCCCTAAAAGTGTTGTGATGCGCACTAATTTTGATCGACATGCAGCACTACAAAAGTCGCATAAGGAAGATTCCGACCGCATTCCATTCACTCTCACGTTTCATCCTAACAACCATTCAGTTAAATCCATCATTCTTAAAAACTTTAAATTACTTCAAAACGATCCAGAGACAAGCACTAGCTTTTCGCAGCCTCCGCTCATTTCAATTAAACGCGACAAAAACATAGGCAATTTTTTGGTCAGAAGTTCTTTTTAGACTAATGACCAACCAGGCACTTTTAAATGCGCTCGTGCAAGATGCAAAACGTGTCCTTTTATTCACAACACTGATAAAATATCGGGACCTAAACGATCCATTAAGATCACCGATCACTTCACGTGCACTTCCGCCAATGTAATCTATTGCATAACTTGCACTTATTGCAAAAAGATATACATCGGCGAAAGGCAGAAGACTAGGTGACCGATTCCGAGAACACCTTCGAGACGTGGAAAGGAATGACAAGGACACATCGAAACCAGTCGCTAGACCTTTTAATTTACCTAATCATTCTAAGCAACATATGGCAATCTGCGGTCTTTCCTTACACTTAGGTAGCACGGAAGGCCGTAAAAATCTTGAACAAAAGCTCATCTTTCAAACCGGCAGTCTAAATCCCACAGGGATCAACGAACGCTTTTCATTCCACTAATTTATTCTTGTTTTTCTCGTTGCCAAGTTCCCACCAATAACGTAGCTCCATTTTCTGCCTTTAAAAGCACACACAACCCGCAATTCCTCTATTCGCTCCTACGAAGGGCTAACGCTCGAAACGTCAGCTTTTGTAATCGTTACGGTGGCCAACTTACCATTTCAACTTTGTTGATATATCCAAATTATTTCTCAGAAACTAAGAAAAGGGAATGGAATTCTTAAGATGAGATGGACGCGAAGATGAATACAACAAGTAACTATGCGAGTCTGTGGGTTTGTAATACACACTGGTGGATAAACCGTTGCCTTCAATTGAAACTTTGATATCTAAAAAGGATAAAGAATTGTCGGAAATTTCCCAGGTATATTTTAGAGCCGGGTAAAAAGAATTGACTGCGGCTATGAATTGAGTTAGCTCCTGTCTGGTAGAGGAGGTAGCACCGATACAGTCGTCGATGTAGCGACCGTAGAATTCAGGTTTGGGGCCAATGTATTGGCTAAAAATTGGTGTTCAACAAAACCTACAAAAAGATTGGCATAGCTGGAAGTAGTGCATGGATGACAGAAGGAAAATTTCGACCGCATCCCATTCACTCTCACGTTTCACGCTCACAACCACACAGTTAAATCCATTATTCTTAAAAACTTTAAATTACTACACAACGATCCAGAGACCGGCATTATCTTTTTCATTCACACGCGACAAAAACATAGGGAATTTTTTGGTGAGAAGTTCATTCCAAACTAATGACCAACCCGGCACTTTTAAATACGCTCGCGCACGATGCAAAAATTACCTTGTTACCCCCACCGACGCAGCACCACAGTTTCTTTAGAACCTTTTAGCCTTTATTATCTAACTACACGTAGACGAGTACAAATGACGCCATAGACGAGTACAAATATAACGCGGTATTTGTACTCGTATATTGTAGAGTACCGGTTAAACAGGTTTTCTCGCATCGCGCAAGCGAAGAATTAGATTGTAGTTACGAAGAATTGGATTGTAGTTAAGAAAAAAAAAAGGGGCGGACAATTTGAATCAAATTTCCAACGACGAAGAGTCAGAAGGGCTGGCAAATATAGATCCAAGTTTATTAGATGAATCGAACAAAGAAAAACAGCTTGACGACCTGAAAATTTCTTCATTTTATGAAGAAAATAGAAACAGCAACAGAACGGGCCAATTCCGTTCCGCTTCGCATACTTCTGTCACGCACTCCTCGTAAATAAATATCCGCGAAATTCGCACGCACTGAAATAACAGTTTGGCGTGTTGGATAATAAATAACTTATTAGACGTTTTGTTGTGTAGTATCGCTGAGTATTTTTACTCGTTATTTGTATTTTAACTCGCCCTACGGGCTCGTCAAAATACGGCACAACTCGTAAAAATACTCAGCGATACTACACAACAAAACGTCTAATAAGATATATTTATTATCCAACTGCACTCCGTAGAGTA
>NC_142529.1:13850800-13875800 GCF_964205215.1 Stylophora pistillata
TTTGTTTGCGATTATGTGGCCTTTTACGCTGGCTATAAATCCCGAAACTATCTGATTGTAGGCTTCCAAGCTTCGGAAAGCCTTAAACTGTTGTTGCGTGTAGAAGCTCGTCTCCAAAACCAGATAGAAAAGGAGATCTGTAGATTCAACTAAAGGCAAGCAGTCTGGTTGAAAATTCTTACTCTGAATAAAGAGGGGATCGATTCCAATCGCCGAAATTTTTTCCAAATAACGCTGCCTTACTTCTTGGCGTACTCAGAAAGAGGAGGATGGATACTGATAGTAGTATTGGTACTTAATTTTGCTTCCGTTGCTGTAGTATTAATTTTTACAGGCAGAAATTGTTGATGTGCTTATTATTTGCATATATAATATTACCCTGGGTTGTACACAAATATGGCGACCGGAAATGATGTGACGTCACGTGAAAACGATCTATAACTGAAGAAGGTCTCTGACCGAAACGTTTTCTAATAAAATTTTTTACGTCAGAAGTTGTCCATCCTCGCAATTTTTTAAACTTTCTATATATATATATATAGGGGACTATCATTTGAAGAATATCACTCTATTATCCAGAGGGGACTATCTTTTCAAGAATATTCACAATTTTAGCCGGTTAATATCCAGTCACTGTATGCCGTTAGACAAGTCGCGGGGGAGAGGAAGAATTTGGTAGATTGTATATTTATTATGTAAAGTGCCGTGCTTTACAAGGATTTTCAGCCGCGGGAAAAGTTGTCACTGCATGCGTGGAAAATTACGGTTATTTGTTAAGTGTGTTTGATATCTGGAAAAGTTTAAAAGTAGTAATGTGGACTGTTTGCCAAAATGGAATTTTGAATTCCTACGCCTATTTCTGTTTCCAAATAGATGAAGAAGAACAATGGGTGTATGATGGAAGTAAAGGCAAACGGAAATCAAAGAAGTCCGATGAGGCGCGAATACAGGTAATCTGCTGAGATCAGGTCTTTGTGAGTGTTATATACTTGCGAGCCCTCAAACCTGGAATTCTGTTTAAGCTAAATCCTTACTTTTGCTACCCAGCCTGAGGCTAAAACAAAAATGAGGAAACAATGATTTATTGACATTTTGAGCCACGTCCAACAAATTTAGAGAGAATGAAAGTATTAATTATTATTTTAAAAAATTGCCAATACCGCACATGCGTGCGCCGCAAACATTCACACCCAATTATTCTGATTAGCGTCCCAATTATCTTCAATCCCGTTTCTTTTGATTATTATTATCTACTTGCAAAAGCAAATATCTCTATGGAGAACCACTATATCGAAGCTCTTAACGTCGGTGAGTTGCTAAGCCGAAAAGTTGCTATGCTAAGTTGCTATGTCGAAACACAAGCCCACAGGTCTTTAAGCGCAAAAGACGCTTTTGTGATTTTCAATTGAACTAATCATCATCTCTTCGATTTATCCGTAGCGTGTTTTGGAAAGTGACAATCACATTGGGGGTTATTCCTACGATGTCACAAAAGAGGAATGGTGTGAAGTGTCCTTGAAGGTATGTTAGCGTTTTCTTGTGTTTCTGGTGTATTCGATGAATACTCAGATATCCATACGCGGTCTGTCTCGGTTTTAGTAAGCTAGTGAAAGTTTTGAAATGCGAACGTTACATTTGGGAAAAAAAATGTTTATTCTCAAAGGATACCTAGAGCAAATCGCCAATTACCTGGAGTTTATTAGTCATGCCATTGACTTCAAAGAAAACGACTTCATCAGGATACCTTCATGCTACTGATATTTAGAATCTTATTTTTTGTAGTTTCCTGCTCATAATTTTAAGATCCAACTGTCTTCTCTGATTGAGAAACTCGCTCATAAGGTACGTTGAAAAATTCAGGAAATTTGTATTCGCAAGTGCGCATTACCTTACCTATGAGTTGTTTTGGGAATCGTTCAGTTTAGTAACAAGTGTGGTGTGGAGGGGATACCTTATACGGCCAGGGGAGTAGAAAGACTTTCTTGTACGTCACGATGCTTTAGTAGTGAGGTTTTTGCCACGGAGGAAGTAGTCATAGACTTACCAGGCTTGTTGGCCACATTTTCTCTCTGTGCCCTCACTAGACGAGATGAAAAGATGGTGGAGAGAAGTTAACAAATTACCTAAGTAATCCTATAGTTGTAAGGGGATACCAGTGTTTTAGCTCCAAAGAACCCTGACATCATGTAAGGAACGTTGAAGGCTGAGGCTGGAAGTGACGTTTTCTTGATCCAATTACTCTGAGATGACTGTAATGTAGCTCAGCTATTCTGACGTTATATTCTGATGTTAGTCTTGTTCTCTCAACAGAGTGTTGTCTATGAAACGCCGCACATAAATCGATGCTTTTTAATTGAAAATAATGATAATGTGGTGCTCAAAACAGAGGGAGTTAACATTCGAGTAAGTGTTGGTCGATATCACCGAATAATTTTTATTCCTTCCGTACTATTGAGTTGGTGAATATCATGTTAAGTTATCTGTCGCCATCTGAACACCTTACTGTTACAGACAGAAGAAAAATCCTTGGTTAAAACTACAACGAAATTACTTAAAACAACTCCGACTTCCGACTTTTTTGTGATTCATTGCGGACAATTTTTGCGTTCAAAACGAAAGTTTGCATTCGTATGCAAGGACAATTTGGGTGTATTGAATTACAGAATTTTTATTCTTTGTCCTCGGTACGTTGAAGATTTCCAGATTGTTCACCCACCAAGTAATTGTGTGTAAAAGTAAATTTGTATTTCAAATTCACCGTGAAACTTCTTATCTTGAATACTATAGCAGTATACGCTGTCAGTTACATTTTCAACGAAAAATGGGTTTATTGTAACGTGGCTGGACTTTGCAGTGAATGGCTGATTTAAGGAGTGGTAGAAATATACATTCCATTGTATTTGTCTGACTTAATTGACTGATCAATCTTCCTCGTCCCCTTCTTCGTCATCTTATCGTTAATAATCCTACACTAATCTAGTGGTACACAAAGTGACTAAGGGCCTGATTACATGAGCCGGGCTGGCCCTGTTAGCCGGGCTGATTTCTTTTGTTTTGGTGTTCGCCAAACCGTGAAAACAAAAGAAATCAGCCCTGCTAACCGGGCCAGCCCGGCTCATGTAATCAGACCCTAACTTGGCTCGGCTCCTAATGTCTTAATAGGGACTTTAAGCAAACCACGACGGCGACGGCAACGAGAACGTGGATAAACAATAGATCTAATTGGCAGAACAATAGCCCAGCACGTGCGTTTTAAAACTTTGTACATTTCTTAGCCGTCCTTTGCAAAACAACCACGTGAAATCACCAAAATTTGCGTCGTCTGCGAACCGAAACCGCGGCGGCAAATTATTTTAATTTACATTTGGAACTCAACGCTACGGTTATGCGTTATTTTGAGTTTGAGGTCTAGCGCCCTATGAGACGGTAAACATATGCAGCCATTTTCGAAATTCTAGCTAAAAGTAGAAACTCATTTTTTAATCGACGTCTTCCGTGGCGTTGCCGTCCTGACTGCTTAAGGTCCCTGATAACAGTGACACACGTACTTGACCATTCATGTACTTCTAGACTATTACGGACTATTGGAGAGTGGACAGCATGCTAACAAGTCTGCTAAATGCTTTGCCGGTGTGTACGGTGTGCGAATTGACGCCCTAGTCTTACTTGTTGTCCACACATTGTCTGGATTTCCACTTGAAGTTCACGAAGCGACGATTTTTAGAAGTGTTGTTCTCCGTATTTGTCAAAGCTCTTTGTTTTCATCATGTGACTAACTTGTTAAGTCTGTACCTTATTTTTTTGTTTTTCACTGATTTCCTGAAATATGAAGTGTTAAGAAATTTTTCACGTGTTATTTTACTAGGAAGCGTGGCAATATGAAGATGTATTAGACTTGACAAAGGTGTACACCAACGATATTCATGCTATGGCAAGGGTTTATGGGATTGAAGCTGCAGCGAAAGTTATAAAAAAGGTATTTTTCCTTAATCTATTAAGAACGAAAACGTTTGTTGATGAAGTGGCCTAACAGCAACAGAATGATCAGTTGCTAAAATAGGAACTGGAATGTCTCTCTTTTGCTCGGTATTTCTTTTGTTACTTTACTCGTTGACCGTGGAAGCGCCGCAAATGAATTGCCGACCAATTTCCACCATTCCTCACAATTCTCAGCGGCCAGTCTTGCGATATCGGTGAACGTTGAGCCGATTTAATCTCTGATGTTATCCTTCCTCTACATCTTCTTTTCCCATGCGTTCTTACTCTAGTCGCAGATTTTAAGTTGTTTCACGGTTTTTCGTTTTTCAAGGAAATAAAGAATGTCTTCAGTGCGTACGGAATCAACGTAGATCCACGTCACCTCAGTCTCATATCGGACTACATGACTTACGAAGGGACAATCAAGGCATTTAATCGCGTTGGACTTGAATCAAACGCTTCTCCTTTTCAAAAAATGAGTTTTGAAACGACGACACACTTTCTTCGTGGAGCGGTTCTTTCAGGGGACACAGAACGTTTAGTTTCTCCATCGTCAAGACTAGTTGTTGGCCGGGTCGTTGGGAGTGGTACAGGATGTTTTGAGCTATTGCAACCGCTTTGCTGAATATTTGGCTGAAGTCCTTTAATGTTGTAAACTTCGGATAATTCGATAGTTTAAATTTAAACACGATTTCATCTTTTTGTATATCATTGTAAGGAAAGCGGAATTGACTGACTCAACTGTCTGATTAATTTTCCGTGGAACTGTCTGCATCTTGTAAAGTGCTGCCTGGTTCTTCTGTATTAACCCTCTCCTAGTCGTTGATCTTGCATCGTAGGTGTTTGACGATGCTAAATTCCTTAAGCAATTTCCTAAGTAGTTGTTTTTTTGTGACATGTGAGTTAAATGATACCGTATCCTCGGTAGAAACAGTCATCGGCGAACAGTAACGCTTACTTGTTTTGCTAAGAAAGGTTAAGGCGTACGTAGTAATCAGGCCAATCTTTGCAGATTTTATGAATTGTGAGCTGTGCAGAGAATAGCTTCAGGTATAGGGATCCGTTGGTGGAATTTTTCAGGTTTTAGAAGAAGAAACTCGCACGTGCAATTCTAATGAAGCCAAAACTGTAATGCTGTCAAGTTTCTCGCTTGAAGCCCCGTCATGGGGCCAGATTGTTTATTCATTTGGATAACTTCGTGGTTAATGAGAATTTTTACTAGAGCTTTAGCCAATTTATTTACTTTACCGACTACTCTGTTATGAATCAATAAAGAAGGATAACACTGACTCAGGAGAGTCGCTATTCAAGTTCAGATTGACTGGTCTCGCTGGTCATTTCTGAGAACCATAATAGTCCTTACTCCACTGCTTCTGGCTTTTCGAGATTTTTTTTGAAGACTAAGCCGGTCCGCTTTTCCTCGACATAGTCAATGTGATATATTTTGTTCCTTTATTGAAGCCAAATTATGAATTATCTCCGTCTAATGGCAGGGAGGACCGATTTGCTCATACGTGGGCCTTACATTGGTCAAATTTACTTCCAAACGCACCAAAAAGTTACCAACTTGTAATTGTTGAGGAGATAGTTATCTCCCAAGCTAAATGGCCCAAAGGGCGTTTGGCATGCATTTAGGTGCCCACCAGGAGGACGTTAATTATGTTTCATTATATATATAAACACTAAAATGTAGGGGCTTTCATTTCTAGGTGTAACCAAAGCTTGATATAGTTCAGGTTTGTCTCTCTAAGATGTACTTCGATCGGAAGATTCATGCTTGTCGCTGTTGTTGGAAAGAGATGAGAGAAGAAGCCATAGAACTTTCAACTGCGCAATCAGAACATTGAAACAAAACTAAAATCGCGATATTTATGGAAAGTTAGCTGTCAACCAACATCAGTTCTGAAAAAAAAAAAAAAAAAATTCTCAAAAACAGTCTTCATTCAGGAAGCGATTCCAAACACTCACATTGACTTCACATTCCGTGTAGGGTTGAACTCTCTATGCAACTGCTAACACTGGAAGATTTCCCAAAGTCCTTTGAGAAGTAGGCTCGATTACCAACCACTTTTCGGGAAGCGGAGCGCGCGCCCCTCCCCGAACCAACGGCTGGACGTGTGAGGTTTCTTTTGTTGCTTATAGCCAATCAGAATTTTGCCTGCAGATTTTTGTAAAGCCGCATAAATTATCTTGTCAGACAAAGTTTTCAAAATGGTGGATGATGATGAATCAATGAATGTGGCGTGCGAACGAATTTTAGAGACGATTAAGATCGAAAGTTTGAAAGATTTACAACGAGAAGCTCTAGAGAAGCTGGTTTGCGGCAACATGTCTTCTTGATTCCAACCAATGGAGTCGGGAAGTCGCTGATTTTTCAGTCCGCGCCGATTGTTTTTGTTGTGGAGACATGATATGAGGCCTTTGTTAAAAGCGAAGTCAAGCGTTCCATTAATCATTTCGAAAATTTCCTTCAACGAGCGATGAAGGGTATTTGTATCTTCTCGGAGCCTTTCAAGGCGCTTGACTTGTCGATAGCAGTGATCGTTACAAATATAACCGTGCACGTCTATTCGAGAAAGAGGAATCTCCAGTACTTCGCGAATCCTTTTCCGCTAATCAGACACCTAGGATTTCTTCCTAGACTCTTTTTCTTCGCAGCCACAGAAGACATCCAGTTTTCAAGTTAAATTTAGTCGGCGTATTAGTGATTATGTGTACGCCATCCATTCAAATTGAAGTCCTATTTCACTTCCGGTGACATCTGAGAACGCATAGATTAATTTTTCAAATTACGTCACAGACATGGATGGCCGCTCGTGCGTCCAGCCGTCTCTTCTCGGGGAGGAATGAAAAAGACCGGACCCGAGAGAACTAGCCTATTTGAGAAGACGCTGTAACGAAACTTAGAAACTAAACGTAGTCGACGTTTGAGCACATTCCATGGGCTAGGTGACTCGTTTACTCTCCTTACGCTAATTAAGGAGTAAAAATTACGGGAGTTTGGAACGACGGCTTAATACAGAGTGACCGCCAGGAGCCCATCACTTGGGCTCCTGGTGACCGCTCAATACAGGGCCGCTTAATACAGGTTCTACTGTACTTTTGTTCGCTCTTCATGCTTCAAAGTACGTTGCGTTTGATTCCTCCATTGTGAGAACATCTGGAGAGGGCTTCACAACATTTCAGAAAATGACGGGAACACAATGGAATTTTGCAAATCAGAAATACGATACCAGATAGCTGCATGAATGATAATTATGCTCGTGATCGTAATCCTCCCGTCCCTCACGCCCACCAGCTCCCTTTTACATGTCACAAAACGGCCATAGAGGATCAAAGAGGAATGGCTTCTTACATCCCTACTAAAACCAATTACGCATTTACTCTCGTGCTTTGGGTTTTCTTTTGATTTGAACTTAACCTATACCATTACAAAAGCTGAAGGTTTTCGTATTCAGCCACAAGAACGACAACATAGAATTCAGGTTGAAATACATTTAATTTGATGTTAGATTTGAAAGAGGAGATTACTCAAGAAACATTGATATTTTTACCTCCACTTTGAAAGGTGCATATAGGAATGAACTTTTGGCACCTTGTACTGAGTCCCAACGGCCTATTTTAGATTGTCCTCCTTTATTGAACGGTCGCTAAAAGCAGAGCTACTCAAATAAACTAAGAATAATCGTTCAAGTAAAATTCAGTCTATAATTATCTCCCAAAATCATTGTTGATTTATTTTTGAGCGAGGTTTGTACATTAAGTGGTAATTATGACATTAAATGACGTTCTTTTAAGGCTTTTTTTTATAATACCCTATTATGTGGAACCTTTGTTATAAGCTGTCTACCTGTATTAAGCGCTTAATACGGGTTTGACTGTATGAATCAAGTAATATGGTTACATTCCATTCGAGGACTCATCTTTGTACCTGAGTAGGTAAGTAAACAAAACTTGAGACTCAACTAAATATCTTTATTTCAATAATCTCTGAGGACATTTCTACAACACCACAATATCTTCTGTTAACCAAAGTGGCCATTAAAACTTTATCTTCGGATCTCTTTTGTTCTCAAAAACTCACAAAAAAGAATGTCAAACTTTATGATAAATTTGTAGCCTTGATGGTTTCAGGATCTTCTGTCAACTGTTTACAAAATCTTATTCTCTTAAAACTTGTGATAATTTAAAAACAAAGATGCCGAAACCACGTTAATATGCTTTGAATCTAGAAGTACAAAATGTGTAGTCTTGCATACAAAAAAAATTATCGGAAATCCGTGGTGCAATGTCAAAGCCAGCCTAACAATTCTTGAGATAAGTCAGCAATTTTCTTCAGTTTTGAAGCCCTTTATAGTCTCGTGATTTCTCCCCACGCAGTTAATTCTCGCTTCCGTTTACCCAAGTGTTGTCCTGCTCCGCCTGCTCCGCCAGGAGCGCCCGCTGCTCCCATGTCTCCTGGGGGTCCTTGGCCCCCGGCTGGTCCGGGAGGTCCAGGAGGTCCTGGTCTACCTGGTGGCCCTGCGGGATTTCCAGGATACCCTGGTATACCCGGTGGTCCTGGTAGCCCTGGGGGCCCTGGGGGCCCTTTAGGTCCATCTGGTCCTTGAGGTCCCGGGGGTCCCATGGGTCCATCTGATCCAGGTGGGCCAGGGGGTGGTGGTGGTGGTGGAGGTGGGGGTGGCGGTGGGGGAGGATACCACATCTGTCTTTTCCCACCTAACCATTTGAATAGAACAAAAAAAAAACTCCATTCAGTCAAGAAAAATCCGAGAGTAAATAATTTAGGTCACGCTGGAGCCCTAAAGAAATACACATACAAAAAATTTATGTTAAGCAATCATTTCAGATAATAAAACATCGAATTCATGAAAACATGGGTTGAGATTGCGGAAGAAACAGCATCCATAAGTGCCCCAACAATGTTCTTTGGCAAGAACTGTTGTCAAGCTTTTATTCCTCCAAAATTTACTTAGATTACTGGTCACAAATGAGCTTTCCACTCGACTATAATTTACGTTTTAAATGCATCTGATTTCTGCACGTCTACCTCACCACGAGTTACAGAAAAGTGAGATCGGTGTACTAACGCCACCTTGCCACAATGAATATTAAGTTGATCCTCTATGTTATCACACCCCTTACAAAGTTTTCTGCTTTTCCCATATTTATGTCTGTGGGAAATAGAAAACAAAACTTGCCGTTGTGATTTACAACAAGCAGGCAGGTGTAACTACATTGCAGATCCTAGCAATATTCAGGACTCTTGTCAAATATGAGTCAAGTTATGACCAAGCTGTAGATCGGTGGTGGAGCATCACAGCGTGGAATCTGAAGGTCTGTATTCAATTTATTACGCTCGTTAAAAGACTAAAAGCATCTTTCTTTAGGCAAGTATAGATGCAAGCAACGAATCCAGGCTTTATCGCAGACATAACAGCACTTAGCTAACGCAGATCTAGTAAGTAACGTTTCGCTGGCTTAAGTATGAAAGCCGCCGACGGAGCAACCCGAGTTACCCGACCGACGCGGATGTCTTCGTTAAGTAGTTGACCAATGCTACTTATTAACAGGTTAATGAATCTACGATATTTTGCTGGATTCAAAACCCGTTTTAATATTTGTTGAAAGCAGTTTTCTTACAGGGGCTAGATTGCGGGTGCTCGTGAACGATGCTACCGACGAAAACAATGAAAATTCATCAGGTTCGTTATTGAATATTTACAACACGTGTGCTGTGTGGTCCGGCACCAGTATACACGCGTTAGGTAAGTCCTTCACACAATAGCGGACTGTTTCCTCTCTTCGTAGCGGCTAATCACGGAAGACCAGCCATAAACTTTATTACTTTTAATATTTCCCACAATACGAAGCTTAATCATCAATTCATAACGATTTTTTCTTTTTGCCTATGATTTTGTCAGTCACTCCAATCTTACTCTTTTACGGACTCATCGTGAAGAACTCCTTATTCCTTATAAATAAATAAATAAATGACAATTTATTTAGCGCCCTATCCAAAAGCTCTAAGGCGCTTCACAATGAAGGTAAAAAGTAAAAATAATAATCAAACATAATCATTCATTAAAATAATGCTTAAAAAGATAAGTTTTAAGATTACGCTTAAAAGCGTTAAGACCTACGCTACATTTTATAGTTTCAGGAATGTCATTCCACAGCTTAGTGCAAAGACAGAAAAGGCGCGATCGCCATAAGATTTCAACTTGGAGCGAGGAGTTTTGGAGATATGTCCCGTAACTCCAAAAATGAGGAGCGTCCAAGTGTCTTTCAAGAATCCATAGTCATTCTCCCTTTCTTCAGCGGCAATAATATGACAACGATACAGTAGTTATTTGTGTTACTGCCGCCAAAATCGTTCAAAAAGTATTTTACAGTCACTTGCACTGCAACAACTAACTTTCAGGCCTCGCCCGCATACACCGCCAATAGTTATTTTAATTAATACTTTATACTTGGCCATTTCGGTGAACTTTTTCAAATTTTCGACTTAAGAAAATTAATTTTCAATGGAAATTTGCCATTTCCCCAGAATGTCTATCTCCAGTACCATGCGACATCGAAGTTTAGTGTAGCAGGGACGATGGAGGAAATTACACTTCGTTGACTCAGGCAAGCATTAGAACGAGGTTAATTATATTTGAGATAAAGGAATAGTTTTAGTTAAGATGGAATAACATTTTTCTAGAATATCACGATTCAAGGTTTTCTACTTAAGGGTCAGCAGAACCTCTTTTTCTACAAAATAACTCAAAAAGAAAACGTGCAGTCTTAGCAAGAAATCGTACACGATCATCAAGATTTTGATTTAGCGGAACAAAGTTATATAACAAAAGAAAACAGCATCGAACTGACCTGGTTCTTGCTTTGCAGGAACTCGTATTTCTGTCGGCCATGATTTCACGAGAAGAATAATAGACGTAAGGACAACAGAGAAAGTTAATCTGCCGTCCATGGTTCCTGTAAAGAATGAAGTAAGTCATGTAGCTGGTTCGAAATGTATTTAGTACTAAGAAAATGTTTTTTAACGACATACGTACCAAGCTCGTGTCCCTCGGTCAAGGCGGCTTATCACAAAGGATCATCACGGTTACTTTTATATTATGTGCAGGTTTTTAATTATTGACACTTTCACGTGAAGTTGAATTTTAATGACTCGCCATTCTTTTGTCTTGCACGGACAAAGTTGGAGCCCGGTTATCGGTTTGAGTTTCTGGTAGATATTCGCAGATACATTTTGTTGAGGGTGTGATTTAAAGTGTTTTGAGACGAAAAGAAACAAAAAAACTCATTAAATTGGAATTAAGGGAAACAGTGCCTATCGTTTTTCATAATTCTACAATGCTCTCATTTCTTTAGCATCCTTCAAACGGTGGTTGAAGAGCTGGTGCTAACATCATGGTGGTATATAGTTTGCCCCTTGGTGTCAATGCAAAACATCAAGGAACTAAAAGAAAAGCATCAGCAGTCTTTTGACGAATCTATGCTACTCATAGTGCTACTCGTAAAATAGGCTCAAGATTTTATCTTTGTCAGTTTTCATAGCTGAAATCGAACAGAAAAAATATTGTGTACTCGACGATTCTTTTGTATCTACTAAAAAGAGTTTATCTTTAACGAAAGGTTACTGATGGGAAAAAACCCGATAAAACATTTTCCGGAAACGATCATCTGAAGCAAACAACGTTAACGAGGAAAAACTTAACCCCTCGAAAACTGCATTCAATATTAACCATAACTGTAAACACAAGGACAGGGAGGTCCACCGATGCCGGACCACACTGTCCAACTATCACCCATCTATCGCCCGGCATCCCTCCTCCTTTTAACCACCAGTCGCTAAGTGGACTGTAGATCAACAAGTGAATTACCATTGCTATTTCTTTATGATCATTACTTTCTTATTATTAACATATTATTATGTTATTGGTTTTGCGTTGTTATTACATTCATAACTTTTTTGATATTCTGTTAATTCTCCTTTATCTCTTTCTCTGCTTACTCTTGTGTTTCAGCTGACCTTAGTTTCAAGGGACAATGATCAGTGAAATTTATATCATAAAGATGAAAACTACTAACGAAAATGGTAACAGAACTGACGATGGACGAAGGCTGATAGTTTCGAAAGAAACTGTTTGGGGCTGCGTCGGTGGGAGTAACGAAATAATTTGGATATATCAACAAAAGTTGAAATGGTAAATTGGCCACCGTAATGATTACAAAAGCTGACGTTTCGAGCGTTAGCCCTTCGTCGGAGCCCTTCGTCTTTCGCTCCGACGAAGGGCTAACGCTCGAAACGTCAGCTTTTGTAATCATTACGGTGGCCAATTTACCATTTCAACTTTTGTTGATATATCCAAATTATGACGATGGACGATACTGACAATTCCTAATTGAGACGGAAAACAGCCACATAATTTTTTCGTCCAAAATCCCCGCTTTCTTAATAGCTTGAACTCAGCCGCTATAGACTTTTTAACAAGAGATTGTTAAATCCGTGTGTTTTGTTTTGTTTTTTTTTTAAATATCGTGGTCCTTGTTTACTAAATGTATATTTCCAGATGAATTTTTATGTGGTACGATTCACAACGACAGAAGAAAACCAACTTTTTTTTTAGATTAACTCAGCATTAATTATCGCAACAGACATGGACACCAAAGCTTACCAATGGTAACACCTACTTTGCTGGAAACTAGCTGGTATTGGCCATGACTAGAACACCACTTGAGCACGACGAGTCACATACGTACATAATGCGAATACTCCTTGAGCAACTCTTACGCTTCCCTTGTGCTCTCCAAACTACCTGCGTGCATCCATAACAAGATATATGCACGCTAAGTATGAACCAGTTCTTTATTAGTTCAAGAATTCCAAGATACTTTGTTTGGTGAAATGTTCAGTAAGCAACCGTGGACGATAATCCTACTCTTGTAGGTTGGATCAGTAGTGATCTAATCCGCCCAGAATAACGAATATAAATATAGAGGCAAGACCGATACAACGTAGATAAGTTTCAAAACGGAGCCGACTATATTTCGGCTGGCCAAACCAGCCTCCCTCAGGTGCAGTGGGAGCTGACACAGAATTAAGTTGGTACTTAGATAGCTGTTTGATGTAATAGCGGAAATACGTAAAACTGATTTGATTGACAATGAGATAATACCATAAGGTCGTAGTAGTAGCAAGTAGGATAAATATTGTAAGAAATAAACAACTTTTTTTAGAGACATGTTTCGGCATGCTTATGCCATCTTCAATCAATGAGTAACAGAACGTGAGTAATTATATAACAGACAAGTAGATGAATAAAATATTTACAGTGTGATGTAATACAAAGCTATTGTTATTGTTATTGTAGCAGAATCAATAACTCAGGACGTTAAGCAAACGCAACTTTATTCCTTGCCTCGTGTACTTATGACCTGCGCACTTCACTCCAGGTGCGGAATGCGTATATACAATATCCCCCCTTCCTAAGAAAGCATAAATGCAAATATAGAGCAGGAAACGACGGAAGTAGTAAGAAACCAAGCTAGGCTCACAATGAAACTTATTTAGACAGTCATTTCAGAAAGTTACGTCCTAGCGCAAAAGAAAGTCGTTAAGATATTGGGGAACACGCCGTTCTCGGAAAGGCCTGCCAACATGCTCCGTGTTCCTTAATGTAATACTCCGATGACTAGGAACGCTCCCTACTTGAGCAAGTCTTTTAACGGGTTCAGTGCCCCTCGACGAGGCAATAACTTTTTTGACCATGGACAAGTTCCTAAACAATCATGCCTGTCCTCTAGCAAGTTCGACGCTGACTCCCTTGTTTTTGACGACAGTAAAGGGTCTAGGGTCATATCTTGTGGTTAGCTTGTTTTGACGTTTCTGAAGCAGCAAAACCTGATCTCCCTGGCGAATGTCAGAAAGGGTGGCGTTGTGACGTTTATCCACGTATGCCTTTGCCTTTGATTTTCTCAAATTGTTATCGGCGCAGGATATACGAACAAGATTTGAAGTGCGAGGGAGATTTAGACAGGGAATCTTGGTTCTGATGTGGCGATTCATCATCAAGGATGCGGGTGAGACCCCAGAGGAGGAATGAGGAGTGGTTCGATTATTCATTAAGAACACAAACAGTTCCGAGCGTCAGTTCTTTCCTTCTACAGTAGCAATTCGAATAGTCTTCTCCAGGGTTTTGTTGAATCGCTCTACTTGGGCGTTAGCAGCTGGCCAAAGGGGCGTAATTTTTCGATGTTTGATACCAAGCTGTTTGCACCATGCTTTGAACTCTTCTGACCCGAAGGGGACGTTGTCAGATGTAATGACTTCAGGAATACCATGCGTTGCGAACATTTGATTAAGGTGCGTAATCGCTGTGGCCGCAGAACCTGAGTGTGTAACATGGACCTCTGGATACTTTGACGTTTCATCAACTGCAACAAAGAGATACTCTCCTGATGGGAATGGGCCACAGTAGTCAATGTGAATTGTGTGCCACACTTGCTTTGATGGATCTGTCATTCTGAGAGGCTCTGGAGGAGGAGTTGGGCCAACGATTTGGCAACAAAGGAATTCGCGCACATATCTCTCTGCTTGAGTATCAATGCCAGGCCCCCAGACTCGTTGTCTGAGATGCTGTTTAACTTTAGTGATGCCCTGGTGCCTCTCGTATGCTAATTGTAGAATGCGTGGGCGTAACGCTTCTGGAATCCCAATACGATTGTTTCGGAGAAGAATGCCGGGTTTCTGGCAAAGTTCTTCCTTTAGATCAGTAAAGGACGCGGGTGCAGCTGACCAGCTTCCAGTGTCCAGGCACTCCTTGATTATCTTCAAGGTGGGGTCAGATTTGGAAGCGACAAGAAGCTCCTGAAGAGTGATGGCAGAAGGAAGGGAATCAACTATAATGGAGTTAACGTAGTCCTCGAGAGGATCTCTGGGTGTATTGGTAGGGACGGGTTTGCATGACAGGAAGTCGACAGCATTTTGGATGCCAGGTTGGTAAACAATGCGTGGGCTGTAGTTTTGGAGCCGTAAACGCCAACGTTCAATTCTCGGTGAAGGGTTCCCACGGCCGTTGAGGAGAACTTCCAGCGGTTTGTGATCTCCTACTAAGTCAAACTGGTTGCCGTGGATGTGAAAATGAAACTTCTCACATGCCTATACCCCCGATAAGGCTTCTCTTTCCGTTTGGCTGTAGCGTTGTTCAACGGGTGATGGACTGCGGCTTGCATACGCAACGGGCCGCATAGAACCATCGGGGTGCTTCTGAGTCAAGGCGCCACCGATCCCAATCTTGCAAGCATCATGGCGTACTTGGGTGGGGAGGGAGGGATCAAAATGGGCCAGAACCGTGTCACTAGATATGAGGTCATGTAGCTTGTTAAAGGCTTCAGATTGCTCTGGGCCCCAAGACCACGGACAGTTTTTGTGGGTGATCCTTCGTATTGGCTCTGTCATAGTAACTAGGTTTGGAAGGAAACGGGCGACGGTATTTACTAATCCCAGAAAGCTTCTTGCTTCCGTGGCTGTGTTGGTGGCTGCATGCGTTTGATTGCGTGTATTTTCGGGGGATACGCCTTGTGCTGAGATGTGAAATCCATATTAGTTCAGTTCCGGGACGCCAAATAGACACTTAGCTGGGTTGACTGTGAGGTTTTTTCCTTGGAGTCGTAGCAACACATTTTCTAGGGATCTATCATGCTCTTCTTTAGTGGTACCGTGGACGAGAATGTCATCAGCAATGTTTCTTACCGTGATTATGACATCCCTCGAGGACTTGTCCAATTACGTGTTGACATATTTCAGAGCCTACTGATGCTCCATATGGCAGACGCTTGCAACGGCGGAGGCCAACGTGTGTTTTGAATGTTGTCAAGTGACGAGACGATTCACCAAGTTTAATTTGGTGATAGCATTCCTCAAGATCCATTTTGGAAAAGAACTTGGAGCCGTTTAGATCTTGGAGAATTTCTTCGGCTGTAGGGTATGGGTGGTGTGTACGGCGGAGAGCTTCGTTGGGTTTGCACACGTTTACACACAGTAAACTAATTGTCCTCCAATTAGAAGTGAGGGAGATGTCCTGGATTGTAAACAACTTTCTTTTTCAAGATCTGTTCCTGGCAAACACATCCGACACTCTGACAATTCTCTCGTTGTAACGACTCAAACGTTCTAACAATATCTCGTTGTAACAGCTCAAACGTTCCAAAAATCTCTTGTAACAGCTCAAACGTTCTGACAATCTCTCGTTGCAACAGCTAAAACTTTCTAACAATCTAACTTAAACACCATGGTATTCCGCATAGTTCGCCTTGCGTAACTACTAGCTAGTATTTTTCCTACAATCACGAGTACAGTAAAATCCAAAGCCAAACTTCTTCAATATGTCTATATCTAATTCTTATCACCTAACAGCACGTTTCCCCTCCCTTATTAGGTACAAAAACGCTTGTAATTAAAAATATTTCTTACAAGAAATCAACTTCGGACTTGTTTACAATTTTATGAAATATATCCCACTCTCTAATGCAATCCTTTACAATTTGGTGACATAATTACAGTCAAACTAAGTGAAGCGTACCCCTCAAGATTACATTAATGAATTATCATTTGGATATTGAACTCGCCAGTCGTTTCAAGAATGCAATTATGAATTGATTATTTGATTATTGAACCCGCTAGCCGTTTCAAAAATGCAACAATTGGATTGATTATTTGAATATGAACCCGTTAGCCGTATCCGTTTTGAAAAGGCGCGGATCGTTGTTCAAGTTAGAAGTCCAATTCCGAAGTCCATTCCAGAAGTCCATTCCTCAAGTCCAATAAGATTGTTCTATTTGACGAGGATTGCTGAAAATGAACAAACTGCACTGTAAAAACATTGCGAAAACAGTCGATCGCAAATATTAACGAAACAAAAAGTCTTACAATGGCTTCGCCTGTAAACTATTTTTTTCAACCATGAATACACGCAAGAATTTCTAGAAGTTGTCAAGTTGTAAATAGGCGAAAAAAGCTCTCGATAACATTCCAATTACAACATTTACAAGAAGTTCTACACAACACTCGAACTCACCTTTCCCCCATGTCTGACGCCATCTTGAAATAGTTCCGATCCATCATCACGTGTTCGCATAGTCCAATCAGAAATGGACTTCTGATTTGAACACTGATCCGCGCCTTATCAAAACGAATACGGCTATCGGGTTCAATATTCAAATAATCAATGCATTATTGCATTCTTGAAACGGTTAGCGGGTTCCATGTTCAAGTATTCAATTCGTTATTGCGCTCCTGAAACGATTAGCGGGTTCAATATTTAAATAATCAAATCATAATGTAATCCTGAGGGGTACGCTTCACTTAGTTTGACTGTAATATTTACTAGGACATTTAATTAATTAATGACTTAAATCATAACTTATATTCTCCAACAATATAAGAAGATATACCCAAAGTGATACTCCCCAATTTTCAAACCTTACGTCCAAGACGGAAAACTCTACGCTTTAAATTTAGTTCAAGATGAAGCGTTGTATGACTGTTACAGAAGGAGAAACATGTCTTATGTGTTCATAAAATCGTATCAGAGAAAACTGAAAAGTGAACATCCCACGCCATTAACGATAAACTCAGTATCCGTAAACATTTTTCCCGCGTGTTGAAAGATATTTTCGGGGCAAACGAAGGCTATCGTTTATATGTCAAGGGTGTGTTGGTAAGCAAACAAGTAAGCAAGACCTCACGAACTGTGCCGTCGCTATAAAGTTTGCATACCAGAGGTGGTTCGCCATGTATCACGATTCGTGTTAGGTTTTTGTAGAGGTTCTCTCCCTTCCGTTTCTCCTTGGAGGGGTTGCTACGGTTACACGTGGGCTACCGCACTGAGACTCGTATACATCATAAGGGGGGGTGGGTTTCTAAAGAAACTGTGGTGCTGCGTCGGTGGGGGTAACAAGGTAATTTGGTTTTATCAGGTAAGTTGATAATTTAAATTGGCCATTGTAAAGGGTTTAAAACGAAGGGCTAACGGTCGAAACGTCAACTTCTATTGAACTCTTTACGGTAGCCAATTTACATTATTAACTCGGTTGATGAAATCAAATTACCTATATAAATCATAATCACACATTTATCAGACGAACAGAAGAAGACTTGCAGTGGTACAGGAACATTCTCGATATCCGATGGCCTGAAATGGGAAAGGACACAACAAAATTCAAACCGTATAGATAAAATGCGCTACGGAAGCCTGTGAATAAAATATCACTTATCCTGCCTTCAAAGAGGTCGAGACGAGCTCGCTGAGAAGAACATCACCTAGAGGGAGGGAGAGAGAACTACCAAAGTTAGAGTGCATTGGAAGTCCATGATCGATACCGCCCTATGCTCCCAGCAGGAGCGACGATGGCTTTATCTCCTTGTTTCACTGTTTTTGTTGGCAATAAGTTTGATGATGACAGCTTTTGTCTCTTCCTTTTCATCCATCAAAAATGCTGTCTACCTTTTGAATAACATACGTGAAAATGAGACGAATGATTACAACGATAGACTCGGAATCATTCGAATTAACGGTGACGGCCTTCTCAGTAGATCAGAAGGAAAGACAAAAGCTGTCAACTCACAACACGAGCGTTGAAGAAAACCGACACGAAAGCGATTCTCCAAAATGTGACCGTCCAACTTGCGTAACAATGGTGGCCGGAACACTTCGCTAGAGGCATGATTATAATATTGCGTCTCGCAGGCCCGAACAAAGCATTGCTAATTGTTTGGATTGGTTTCCTCGAACGTGTGTGCAGTGAAGTCACTGCTCTCATGGGAATCACATGCTCCTCGGCCGAATGTGCCTTTTGACGTCAAGCTAAACACGCGTTCGATCACGAGTGTTTTGATAAGTGATTTTGATTGGCCTACAAAATTCCCGGGTCTTAAATATAAATCCAGTAATACTTCTTTGCAGGACATAGGTAATTTGCATCGCTGTGGGAAGTATCGTACTGACGACGATTGTTTACGACAACAGAAAGTCTTTCTCCAAGAGTAACACGATGGATGAGAAAAGTAATAACCCTATACTTGCCAAGTACATGTCTCTTGATCAAGGTGATAGCATTCAAGCCATGTACATCTGGGTGGACGGAACCGGCGAGCATCTCCGCTGCAAAACGCGAACTGTAAGCGAGGAACCAACTAAACCTGAAGATCTTCCCATTTGGAATTTTGATGGCTCCAGTACAAACCAGGCCGAAGGTTCGAACAGTGATGTGTATCTTCATCCTGTGGCCTTATTTAGAGATCCATTCAGGAGAGGAAAGAACAAACTGGTTCTCTGTGAGACGTATCGATTCGACCACAAGCCAACAACAACAAATACGAGAAAAAGCTGCGTTGACGCTATGAGTCTCGACCTTGTAAAGGTAACGAAAATGTATTCTCAAACGCCTTCAGCTATCGGATGAACCCGTAAGAATTAAGGTAAAATTTAAAAGGGAATGTACTGATATAAAAAGAAATCCTTTAAAATATAACAGGAAAGGAAATAAAGCTGATGCTGTTATTAATTATGCTCGAAATAAAACAAAAGTTTCGTTTGGAAAGCGTTGAGAAAGGGTCGAGGTGATGAGAACAAATCGCATTTTCATATAAAATCTTCACTTGAACTTCTCATGTCCTCGCAAGCTCCTAGAATAGTACAGGAACGAACTACACCGCAGCCTTTTCACCTCTTTGAAGATAACAGCGCTCTACAGCAGCTCCCTCCCGCACTACAGTCCAGCGCTCAACCATTGAACTAACTGCCTCCCGGTTAGCTCAATGCATAGAGCGCTGGACTGTAGTGCGGGAGGTCGAGGGTTCCAGCTCCGGCCGGACCAACACTCAAGGTCTTAAAATAATTGAGAAGAATTTGCTACCTTTCTATAACATCAAGAAATGGTTAGATATTCTAGTCTTCTCGGATAGGGACGAATAAATGGAGGTCCCGTCTCCTGCAGGGTTGGGCAGGAGACGTTAATTTCCCACACACGAAATTGCTGTGTGATGGATGTCCTTCCCTGGGGTGGGATGGGTAGGTTAGGACAGCAGGTCCACATCAGCTATTACAGCTGCCAATTAATTACCTGCTTAAACAAATAAATGAACAACAACAAGCCCGATCCAATCTGCGCGAAGGAGGCATTTCAAACATAAGACCTCGTGACTTGACAATAGTGTAAGCATATAAATATTTACATTTGATCTCTAATGTTTGTTAGGAAGCTGCTCCGTGGTTTGGTATTGAACAAGAATACACACTGTTAGACATGGATGGACACCCTCTAGGCTGGCCAAAGGGAGGTTTTCCAGGACCACAGGGACCCTATTATTGTGCTGTCGGTACAGGAAAGGTTTTCGGCCGAGATGTTGTGGAAGCTCATTACCGAGCTTGTTTGTATGCCGGAGTAAAGATTGCCGGAACTAATGCTGAGGTCATGCCTGCACAGGTTAGCTTCTCATGTAATTTTCATTGCTTATTTTACAGTTATTGTGAAAATAAATAATTAAATGGCTTAGTAATTAAATACATGAATGTCATAAATGGAGCAATATAGTCCTCATGAAAAATGTATTTAATTGAACACTCCCCAGTACAAGAACTGAGGGTGAGTAAACTTGGTCTTAGTTAATTGAGTATCTACAGTGTCACATTGTTGCTTTCCTTTTTAGTGGGAATACCAGGTGGGTCCGTGTGAAGGAATTCAAATGGGTGACCACCTTTGGATGTCAAGATTTCTGTTGCATCGTGTTGCTGAAGATTTTGGAACCACAGTCACTTTTGACCCCAAACCTGTGCCAGGGGACTGGAATGGGGCAGGAGCTCATACAAACTACAGGTACATGTAACTGACTTGACAGAGAAGAGTTCAATTAGTATAAGCTGCATTAAACATAACAATCAAATTTTTCTTGACCACTACAACTACTACTCCTTCTGAATATTGTTACAGTTACAATAGTGTTGTCAGTTGTCAATTGTCAGTTGCAACAATAAATGAGTCAAGGTTTTATTGAGGGTGAACCTGGCAATTACTGGTATTTATGGAATGAAAAAAAAAAGACAGTATGCAACACACTAGTAAGTGAAAAAATGGAATTGTAAGTAAACGCCTGTCTTTGGTAAATCTTATTATTTTTTTTAACTGATTTGTAGTACTGAGCCAATGAGAAAAGAAGGAGGAATGAAGTATATCTATGAGGCCATTGAAAGGCTTTCAAGCAGACATGACTACCACATTCGGATGTACGACCCCAATGAAGGTGAAGATAACAAAAGACATTTGACTGGACTCCATGAGACATCATCAATTGAGAACTTCTCTCATGGAGTGGCTAATCGAGGTGCTAGTGTGCGTATCCCTCGTCACTGTGCTGAAGATGGAAAAGGCTACCTTGAAGACCGAAGACCCTCATCAAACTGTGATCCATACCAGGTCACTGAAGCCATTGTTAGAACAACAATCTTGCTTGAAAAGGTATAATGCATTTTGTGGAACAATGTTTAGTTTAAAATTTGTTTGTTTCAGCTATCACAATGACACTTTTTTTAATTGTAAATGTGAAAGAGTCCATGATGTGCATTGCGAATCATAAAAGCAAGCAACCACATAATTTACTTGAAAATGCCTAGAGGCCCACAACATTAACTAAATGAAATGTGAATTAGATGAACAGCAAGTTGTAACATGAAAACCTTATGCTTTCACATTGTAGTTCTATCAATTGTGGTTCTGATTGGTTACAAAACACACCATGTATGAAATGAATATTTAAAACACAAGCTTCTGTGATTTGCTTACCAAAAGTGTTTGTGATTATTTAATCTCATTACAAACAATGTTTATTTAATTGAGAACTTAATATATAGTGCCCACAGAGATTTTTATATTGACATGGTGAATTAACATCAAGCAGTATAGGTTACTGGAAGGTAATTTTTTTACTGTGAAACTAATGAAAAAATGAACAAATAAACCAGGTATTGGAGCAGTTAAGAAAGACAAGCCAATCTGCATGATAAAAATTAAAAAAAACAATCATTGGTAATTAGTTTGGGATTTGGTTGGGTGTCCTGATCTCCAATGCCATTGGTCATATTGGAGTATTATGTTGTTGTGAGTTTGACAGTAGTTGTTAAATTGATTCTTGCAAAAGGGTCTACAGTATCAATGGCTGCTTAACTTCTGAATCACTAACTATTCATTTTCTCTAGGTTTAAATTTTTTATTCATGATTGTTTTGAAAATAAAGGTGGTTTATCATTGCAGCTGATTTTGTTGTGCTTAGATACAAAATTATAAACAACTCAGTGAAAACATTGCATAACAATCTCATCCCTTCTTAAACTCTCTGTCATCCTACGAGAATACTTAATTACTCGTGTTTTTTCAAATGTAACTCAGGTGTAGGTTGCACTTGAGAAATCTGTCATAATTTTGGGGGACACTGCAAATGAAAAAAAATTAGATCATGTTTACTGTAGGTACTCTCAACTGATGGTAAGCTGGAAAATCTGGAATCTGGAATTCCGCCGGAATTCCGCCAGAATATTTCAACGTCTGTTTTTTTTTATTCAAAACGACTCCGATGATTTTCCGAAGACTGTACGAGCTCCGAATATACTCCGATGATTTACCAGAAGATTATTCGATGGTTTCCGAAGTTACCCGGAGAGCCCTGAATTTTTGAAGGCTTGTTTTTTCAATTCTTCTTTTTTCTCTTTTCAAGATTTTTCCGAAGAGTGTACGAGCTCCGAATATTTTCGCCGAGGATTAACCAAAAACTATCCGAGGGTCTCTGAAGTTACCCAGAGATCCTCGAGCAACAATCGAACCCCCGGCTTCACTTGTTTTTTATCGATTTTTTTATTTCATCTTTTGTTTATTTTTTAGTATTAACTTATCTATTTTTTAACGGCCGTGAAACTAAATAATAAGCAGCAAATCATTTGTCAAATTATCGGTTAACATGGTCAGCGTTCCTTTTTAAAATCGAGACCTCGATTATTTATTAAAGGGTACAAAGAAAATATAGCAATGCCTTAGTCAGTCTGCCATTTATTCAATTACAATTCCGGGAAAGCACTGCTTAACGGAAATGATAAGCTCTTCCGTTAGAGACAGGCCTCCCTCAGTTCTTCTCAGCAGACCTTGCAAGTGGCCTCTATGGAACCAGGGACGACGTGTGAGTCTTTTTGAAAGCTTCCTTTACATCCGTTACATTTTGAGATGTTTCCTTTTAGCTTCGTTTAAGAGAAAGGATTAGAAGATTCAGGAATGATGGGTTTCGGCGCTAAAGGAAAACCTTGGGGGCGGATGGTTAAAGTGGACGCATACCGCTAAAAGAATGCTGCTGCGTAGAAGACATCGCCGGCGACAGCCTTTGGCTAAACATAGATGTCGTAAATGACTGTGGTAACGGCTCTGGGTATCCAAAAGGATGAGTTTGGCCAGCCCCTCCCATTGTTGTGGTCACGTGAGACACCGCTGGTCAGGGGAAAAGTCTGATGCTGTGGCTGTAGATGTGATATTTTTATTCAAAATTCAAGTTATTAATTCAAAAAAGTGATTTCGCGATCACTTTTTAGACAATGGCGTCATTAACGTATTTTACTGCATGCCAAGTCTTCACAAGGCCTGCGTTTTCGATCGTTCTTTGTTCTTCGGACGAGGAAAAAGGAGCGGGGTATTGGGGTGGTTAACTGTCCAACCGGAAACAAACTGATTTGATTTTACCCAATATCCATGAACTTTTCACTTGGCTAAGACAAACTTCACCTTAAAAAAATTCCGTGTAACTTACATAACAGTGGAACGGTAAAAAAATTGTTGAGGCGGATTCTTCAGCGTTTTCTTAATTCCTCATAGCTGTTCGACCATGTTCATGGGGGTTCGATTGTTCCTCAGACCGGATCCTCGGGTAACTTCGGAGTATCTGCAAGCTCGTATACCACTCGGAAAATCTTCGGAGTTGTTTTAAATTAAACGCAGGTCTTGGAAAATTCAGGGATCTTCGGGTAACTTCAAAAACCCTCAGATAATCTTTGGTTAATCTTCGGAGTTAAATGGGTCTATTTCGCCCGATATTTGGTCGGCTTTCCGCTGAGCCACAGAATTAATAGCTGGGCGTTTCTCCGCTCCAATAACTTCCCCAAGCATTTAGGGGATGACCAACCCCCTAATTACCGCGCTGTACTGACCCTCGTTGACCGGGAGGGGGGGAATCTCGATTCTCTCCCTGACCAAAGTACTAGAACCTTTTATTCCAGGCTAACTCCCCCTCCTCCCCGGCGGCTCCCTTGTGTCACACCGTGGGAACGGAGGTTCGCGTGCCGATTTAATTAGCGCCACATTTGGGAAGAAATCTTTGGTGCTGGGAGAGCGAAACTGCGTGGCGGATCGCTCACGGGGTGGTCAAGATGCGGGCTTACCTCGAGTCCTGGCGGGGGTTTGCCGTGAGCGATCAATGCGCGGGCTGCGGCGAGCGCGAAACAATTTCTCATGCATTCTGCTCTTGTCATCTGGTGTCCCCTGTGTGGAGCTGGGTGTCGAACCTGATCAATCAGCTCTATGATTCCCCCTTTTTACTCACTAATTCAATTATTTTATTGCGGCAGGGACTGTCCCGAAGCACCCAGGCCAGTTCGAAAGCTCAAACGTTCTTACCTCCTTTTTAATCAAACTCACGCTCAACGAGCTGTGGGCCGCCCGGAACCTAGGGACTTTTGAATCCCGGAGGCCCTCACCTAAATCTGTAATCTCTAAAATCACTACCCGCATACGCCTCCGCATTAATGCGGCTTTCCACCTTTCGCCAGGCGCGACATCTACCACTCTCTGGGCTCATCGGAACGTTCTCTGCTCCTTTGAGAACCATCAACTCAAATCAAAGTGTAAATTACCCCTTGTAAATTCTTTTTCCACTACATAACACCCCTGTGCTGGGTCTCCTTAGCTGGTGTACTGCACAGAGAGC
>NC_142529.1:13880800-13923300 GCF_964205215.1 Stylophora pistillata
ACGCGCGTAGCAATGGGAAACTAGAAAGGTTTCATCGATATCTCAAAAAGAATTTTCGCGCCGCGATCTCTGAGGGTAAGTCTTGGCAAACCGAATTGCCAAAAATTCTCATGCTTTATCGAGCGAGTCCGCATCCAATTAGTGGGAAATCGCCCGCTATGCTATTGTTTACTGGAGAAATCCGCATGAAGGTACCTCACATTGCACTCGACGCTGATATAGCACTCGATCGAGAACATCGGGCAGGATGCGAATCGTATCAACACCGTTTAAAGAGTTATCACGATGCTAAGCAGCGCGCGACCCCGCACGACTTTCGCGTCGGCGATGTTGTCTTTTGTGCGAACATGAAGCCGAACAGGCTAGATTCGAACTTTTCTCCGGCTAAGCATGTTATCATTAAGTCTCAAGGGAGGGACACTTTCAGCGTTGTCAATGTTTCAAACGGTACCACTCTAGTTCGCAACGCAAAATACTTAAAGCACGCGCTTTTTTTTCATCGCTATCTTGTACATGGTAGTAAGTCTTGCAATTTTGTGTCTCAGTTCTAATGAGTGCCAGTTGAGCTCGTTCAGGAGGTTTGTAACTGTACCGGGTTCGCGCATATAGCAGTTTTTCCCGAATCTGGCGGCTCGCTGCTGAACTCCTTCAATATCTTGATAGTGTTTTTGATTATGTGGGTCCCACACGTGTTCTAGATATGGGCAGACGAGGGTGAGATATGCCTAACTTTTAACACTTTCTGGACAGGAATAAAGATTACGTCTGATGAAACCAAGGGACCGGTTAACCTTCCCTATAAATTCTCTATATGACAGCTCCAATTCAGATTGGAAGACAATTCAATTCCCAAGTAAGGATGGTGATACAGATTCCAGTGGAACCCCGTTCAATGTGTATTCATGGATGATTGGATGTTTGGATCGATACACATTCAAGATCTTATATTTGTCACGATTTAGGGACATTTGCCAGAGATTGGTCCAGGCGACTAAGCTGTCAAGATCTTGCTGCTCACGGTTGCATATAATAGAGTATCATCGGCGAAGAGACAAATACGGGACTTAATATATTTGCACCTATCTCGTTAATGTAAATAAGAAATATTAAGGGGCCAAGTACAGTGCCCTGCGGAACGCCAGACATAACTGGAACTCAACAGGCGTTGATTTGACTCCTTCCACCAAGACCGATTGTTCCCTATAACAAAGCCAAGCTTGAATCCACTTATTGATTGAGCCTTGTATGCCGTAATGGCGTAGCTTGAGCAGAAGACCTTGGTGTGGGACGGTGTCAAAAGCTTTGGCAAGGTCCAACAGGATGACATCGCTTTGTTTGCCTCGATCGAGGTTTTTAGTAAGATCTTCGAGGGTGATGAGTAGTTGGGTTTCACACGAATGAGATTTACGGAAACTATGTTGGATATCGGATAGAATCTTGAACTCCTCTAGGTGAGTCATAATGTGGCTCAATATGATACGTTCCATGATCTTACAGGAAACAGAGTTAAGGGAGATGGGCCTATATATAGTTCGAAGCGAGTGACCTGTCTCCTTTTTTTAAGATTGCATGTACGTTTGCTTTTCTCCAGTCAAAGGGGACGTCCCCAATCTGCAGGAATGGGGCGATTTCTTGAGCTGCATTTTTCAATACCCAGCAGGGGATATGATCTGGGCCAACGGCTTTTTTGACGGCGAGATTACTTAACAGCTTAGCAATTCCGGCGGTGTCATAAAGTAATGGAGAAATGTTGGGAGAGGCTTGAGAGAGAGAGATGGGAGGTTCTCGAGACCTTCTTGAGTGAAGACTGACTTGAAGTGTTCTGATAAGAGGTTCGCCTTCTTTTTGCTGTCCTGCACAGCCTCTCCCGTCCCGTTTTCTTTCAATGGAGAGATTCTCACATTGTCCATTTTCATTGATTTAATAAACGAGCAGAAACGCTTACCCAGGGTATGTTGTTGTGGAATCTAATAAATTGGAGACGTAATCGTTATAAGCCTCTAATAGCTAAAATATGCAAAATGATACGAGAAACTAGCCCCAAGATGAGAAGTCTTCAAGGGACTCACCCAGATACGAACGTTCAAACGCGACAAAAACATAGGAAATTTTTTGGTCAGAAGTTCTTTTCAGACTAATGACCAACCAGGCACTTTTAAATGCGCCCGTGCACGATGCAAAACGTGTCCTTTCATTCACAACACTGAGAAAATATCGGGACCCAAACGATCCATTAAGATCACCGATCACTTCACGTGCACCTCCGCCAATGTAATTTATTGCATAACTTGCACTTATTGCAAAAATACATCGGCAGAGGAACAGGCAGAAGAACAGGCAGAAGACTAGGTGACCTATTCCGAGAATACCTTAACGACGTGGAGAGGAATGACAAGGACACATCGAAACCAGTCGCTAGACATTTTAATTTACCTAATCATTTTAAGCAACATGTGGCAATCTGCGGTCTTTCCTTACACTTAAGTAACACGGAAAGCCGTAAAACTCTTGAACAAAAGCTCATCTTTCAAACCGGCAGTCTAAATCCCACAGGTATCAACGAACGCTTTTCATTCCACTAATTTATTTGTGTTTTTCTCGTTGCCATGTTCCCCCCAATCACGTAGCTCCATTTTCTGCCTTTAAAAGCACACACAACCCACATATTCGCTCCGACGAAGGGCTAACGCTCGAAACGTCAGCTTTTATAATCTTAACGGTGGCCAATTTACCATTTCAACTTTGTTTATATATTGAAATTATTTCGTTACCCCCACCAACACAGCCCCAAAACAGTTTCTTTAGAAACTATCAGCCTTTCTTACAATCTATGCCACTTCCGGTGGCTTTGATTGACATTTGAATGATTGTGAAATATCGATATATGGTTAGAATGAAGCGCATTTTGGTGTGTGCGTCTTTCTACATCATGCATCTCCTCTTCCATTTGCAGGAGTCAACATTTTGCCACTTGATTTTTCCAACCCAAACCAGTCATGGAGTGAACAACTGCAAGAGCAACCACAGTAGACTGTTACACAATGACATGTCGCCAACCAGTGACATTGAGCACAGAGATAATCACCAGTCGGTGGTGATAATCACCGAGTCGGACGACCCGAGTTCGAGTCCTGGTCGGGGCAAGGCGTTATTTTTTTTGTTTGTTTTTGTTGTTTTGCTTTTTTATAAATTTATTTAAGGCATTTTCTTACGTTTACATAAAAAAAAAAAAATAGAAATTAAGAGAAAAAATTGGAAAGTAGTAAAAGAAGAGAAAAAGACACACACACATACACCCTTCTATAGTACAATTAGAAGAATTATATTAAGCTAAAACCCACACGCAAAGCTATTACAGCAATAGGGCCACCATACAGCCATACAGTTACCCAGTATATAAGGCAAGGCGTCGTGCCCTTGAGACGTGCAAAAAAAAAAATGCGAGCTCCGCCTTTAGGCTTGGCTAAATCTATACATTAGTAGGTGTGATCATAGTTAATAATGGTGTGATGTTTCTGTAGGGTGTTATCGATTGTTATTGTACATTATAACCAAGCAGCAAAAGCTTTATGGAGATGTCGAATTATTTAATAAGTTCCACCCTCAAGGGCAGTGCTAAGGATATTTAACTTGCTGCTCTTTTAAGTTTTGTGTTTCTCAGCATTTCGTTGAAATGTAATTTTTTTCGTTTTTATTTTTGTAGTTAATTAGCCATGGCTAGAAGAATCAAATTGGCCCGTCAATCACGTGGACATAGAAACAGTCTAAGAAGAAGCGGAAATCAAGAAAGCAGATCAAATATGCTCAACACAAGCTAATCAGCAAAGAGGAAATTGAACAATGATGGCTATCTTTGACGAAGAACAATCATGGCGTCTTAGTCTCAAGCACTTTTCAAGTTGGATGGGGCTGATACCAGTCCACGCATCGATTCTTTGTTTTATCAGCAACTGCAGAGGTAAAGGTCATAAAAAAGATACCAGAGAACTCACATCCCAAGAGATTGAGGATGCCACCAGTTGTGTCACAAGAAGTTCTCAAAAAAGGGCGTTCTCTAAAGAGTATTCAGCACTACAGAAAGGGGTACAATAACCGAAGAACAGCAAGCTACTTGCACTACATCTGAAAACTACTTGGAAACGGAACGCTTGACTTCAATTTAGTCAAATAAGAGAAAATACCATTTTTCGGCCTCTGAAGGAGGGAAATAACCTAAAAGGAATCACAGCAGTGTCTTTCAACGCTTGTCAGAGAGCCTTGTCAACTTGGAACTTATACTCCCAAATAGCTAGGCTAACGCTAGGAGAACTAGAAACACGGTCAATTTGAAAACATACGGGAAATTTTTAGATCTTCCCACTTTCAATAGGGCTAGTCGTCAATTTGCAAATTATGGAAACCCTGCAACAGGACACGCGATCGCAAGATCTTTTCTTCCACGCAGTGAACAGGCACTCAAGTTTCTGGTCTAATTCAATTCTCAATGTGTTTAAAACACTCGTCCGATAAAAAGTTTTCCTTTCCACTTGCTTTTTCGCATTTCTGCAATCTTTTTCCTCTGAAGAGTTGAAAACTTTTCTACGGTGCAAATCATGCCTTAATTTAAGATGCTACATTGAACCAACTAGCTTTGAAGCTGGTTTGCTGTTTATCCGACCTTCGCCATATGCCAAATCCACAAATTTGTGTTTACCTATTAAAGTTAATGGCTGAGAGCGGATCCATTTTATATTGCATAATGAGTAGTCAATTTCGTGGCAGAAAATCAAAGTTTTAAGCAGAAAATAATCAACTTAGAACATAAACATGGTCATGAGCTAATTACCTATGGGAACAAACTGGCTAAACCTCCTACCAGGTAGAGTCAGTAGACACTTGAGTGTCATTAAGTGAGACAATCTCCCAAAGCTTCTTCTGAAGGACTACTCAATCACAAATTTAATGAATGTCTGTTATATGGATTTTTGTTAGAGGCCCATCAACTACAGCATCTTACCCTCGAGGAAGACTAATAATAAGAAGAGAAAAATACTGGTCGACTGGGCAAACATGGTTTGAGCAAACAATATACTTCAGTATCACGACAATTCATCCACCTTTTATTATAAATAAATTACTTATAAAGTTACAAATTCGTTTTTTTCAGGCACTGTGTAGTTTTCGAAAACAGTAACTTTGCACACCAGTCATTCAACTTATAGTGTGTTCCCCTGTCTTCAGCCAAAAGTTACTGGCTTTTTAATTGATGTACAAAGAAATATTCCAAAAAATTCTTAATATTCCAGCAATCACATAATCAGTTTTTGTGTGTGTATGTTTTGGTCCAGAAGTTAAGCCCCTAATATTTGCCCTTTTTGTTGGACTCCGAAGCTACAGCACAAAAAGGAGAAACCCAAGGAGTGACAATTTTTTTCATGAAAGATGAAAGTGATTAGGAAATCTGTTATCACGTACTAGCTAGATTGTAGCTGTTATTCAATTTCAAAAGTGAAAAATTAATATAAAGACAATTAAACTTTTCCCTGTCTATTTCCCATCACTAAAAGGTACAGTGCTCAAAAAGTATTTTAATTCATAGATTTTAAAGAACTGAATGAGTTGTGTCATGCGTAGTTGTCCTCAGCCTTCACCCCTTGGAATGAAAACCCATTAGATAGTACAGTTGCTATCATGTCACTTTGTGCATATAAAACAAAAAACAAATTATTGCAAATGCATTGAGTGGCAGGTATATTGATTTTCTCCAAACAACGAAAACACAAAGTGTATGTGTAATGAAGGCAAAGTCTTAAATTACTGTAGTTGGTTGAAAACTAGGAAACTTAAATTCAAATGTGACAGAGTCACTTAGGCTTATTTCCTACTTAAAACATGTTTGTTCTGTTTATTTTATTTTATGGAATTTTAGCGATTTGTCAGTAATGTTAGTAATGTGTTAATTGTGTTAGTAATGTGTTAATTGTATTATTCCTTTAACTGCCGATTTCCCTTATGTAATTCCTGTTTAATTGCCGATTTCCCTTAGGTAATTCCTGTTTAATTAATCGCTCCTAGCCCAAATTTGGTTTTAAGTTATTTTTACCTTTTCCTGTATTTTACTATAAGTTACAACTGTTTGCTCGGTGAGTTCAGTTGATTTGTTGCCTTCCTGAGAGTGTCTTTAAAGCGGATTCTAAGCTATACTAGCTTTTGGTATGTTTCAGTATTTTATGTTTGTTTGAGCCCTAAGCTTAGCATGTAGTTGTTTCCATTTGTATTTTTGTAGTGATTTTCGGGTTAGAATTTGCTTAGTTTAGCCACATACTCTTTTTATCTTACTACTGTATCTTATTTATTTACTCTGACCTTTGTCGCACAGCATGTAATTTCTCTGCTATATGAACTACAATTGTTTTCGTTTTAGCAGCTGTAATATTTTGCTTACCTGCTTCCAATTCATTGTTGCTATGATTCCTGTGTTTTCACTACACTAGTAATTTCATTTTCTCCTTTCACTGTTTATTACTGTATTAGCTCAAGTTGTAATATTAAGCCTAGCTTGTAGTCTTTGTTGAATTCATGCCTGGTTTAGCAATCACTATTTTTGATAGTTTCTGTCACACAATTTCCTATTTTCAAGTACTTTGTTTGTTTCCTTTCTTTACTGAATTAGTTCTGTCTGTAGGTTATCTTTTACTGTTGAGTACTTTTTCCTAAGTCATTTTAATCTTGCTACATCATTTGGCTCATTAGAACTTTGTTTTCTTATTTATTGTTTAGTGTCACTCGTTCCCGTTTTTTTATTGTACCGTTGCATTTATTTGCTGTGTAATAAACTTGTAAATCTTCCCTCGGATCTTTTGTTCTTACGTCGACCGTTTTGACCGTCTTACACAAACTTTTGCAAAGATTTTCATTATATTAAAAGAAAAATAGAATCTTTCATGTGCAGACCAGAAGTAAAAGTGACTGCAGTTTGAACTGACTGGAGACTGGGCAACAGACTGTATCACTGGATTAAGTGTGAGTCTGTTGTTGACCACTAGCAACTAGATATTTGGTCTGGCAGCTAAAATATACAGAGCTTGCTCTCTTAAATACTCATCCCAAGAAACCAGTCTGCAATTGTAAACAAAATATTTCAGAAGGGACAAATTAAATAACGTAATGCATTGCCAACGATTACGACATAGAGACAATCCAAATGATAAGCAAGTGATTTTAGGACTAAGCCCTCCAACAAGCCCCTGATTGAACCCCAGGTTGCAATTTAATTTTTCAACTTGTGGATTGCGTAGATTTGTTTTCTGTGTTTAACTGACGCTTCTATGGTTCCATCATCGAAATAGAAATTGGGCCACAACATTTGACATGAATGTTTGGCACACAAAAAGGCAACATTTCCAGGTTCTTCTTTTCAACTTGTTTAAGCAGAAATTACAGAGAGCCATTTACAGGAGAGAATACATTTTACTTTTTTTGAAGAACACAGTGACAGTTTAGTACACATTAAATAATGGCAGCCCTAAATGAATGTGCCAAAGGAAGAAATCAGGACATTCGTAACCTGAAATATTATCTTATCCACAAAGGCTATGTCATTTCAGTCTTGTGAAATCAATTAAAAGTTTCCGGAAACTAACAGGGTGAATCTTGCCAAAACAATAATGACCACCTTAAAAACCTTAAAACACCACTTGCCCCCCTGATCTGTGTCAGAATCTTACGTACCAGTACACTGGTAAACAGTAACAGTGCAAAAAGGGGAATCACTGAGTTGTCTGGCTTGACAAAAGAGTACATGGGATTATATTCTGTACCTGTTATTATCAGTATCAGCATCCATGAACATCCTTGAGTGGCGATCAATGTGCCCTGAAACATCCTTTGGATCAAGAGGTCTTCCAAATGAACTACTTCCACCTCTGATTTGCAACAAACATCACTTTTAAGTACATCTCACTTATTGTTTTTTTTTTTTAGGAACATAGCTTCCAGAAAGGATTAAAAAAATTAAGTGCATATTAGAGTAATTTGTCACAAGGAATTAAAAATAGTTAATGCTGCACCTGGGTAGAGCAATATAAACACCTGTTTAGATTACTGATAAGTTTCAAGAAATTCTTTGTTTGTTAGATAGGTAACAACTGCCTTACCCTGTTCTCGGATTGCTGTGGTCAAATACCCTCAAGTTGCCAAACCATCTGGTAAACCCCACAGCTACCTCATGGGAATTGATGTAGCCATCTTCATCCTTATCAAATGCATGGAAAATATCTCTGGCCTTCTGTATCTCAATGGGTGATAACATCCTTACTAGCTGAAACTGAAAACATAATCACACAATCACATCACACTAGAAACAATATCATCTATCATAATTCTTGCATCAAACATAGAAACTTGACCTAAAGATCATTAGAAGTCCAAACTGTTGTCTCGTTACTCCATTTCTAGCTTAAATGTCACATTCCAAGAACTGTGTTGCAGAGGACAATTTGTAATATGGGTACCAACTGAAATGTTTCCCAGCCTTCTCACCTTACTCCTGTTCTTTGCAATACTTTTAAGAGCCTCATGGTTAAGGAATTCCCACCAGTCAATTGTACCAGTATGATCCTTGTCTATTTGTTTAAACTAAAAAAAAAAAAAAAAAAAAATTGAGTGATCAGTTTAAGACTAAGATCTAAGATAATTCTATTTGGTCTTGTTCAGCAAACGCTGACTACAATAAGCCTGCATGAAAAGTTTGTAAATGAATAATGCATAAGAGCATTTGGTGGGAAAAATTTCTTTCTTTTACTCTGTTTATTAAACTTTTCATCCAGTTCTGCTTGTGAAAATAAAGGCCAGCATTTTGCATCTCATAATTAAAATCTAATGACAAAATTAGTTTTGAAGACTACCTTGTTACCCCCTTTATTGATTCCTCCAGTTCTTATAAAAATCATGTTGATACTAGATTAAACAATCAAGAATAAAAGCATGTAATAATTATCAGCATGATTTTTATAAAAAAGTATTTGCTTAACAAAAATGTTTGTTACATCACTGCTGGCTCCCTTTACCTCATTGCGTGTCTCTTCTTCCATGTAGCTTGGCATTTGTTCCTTGTGAATGTCTTTGTACTGGATTTTTTGGTATCGAACATATTCATCCTCATTTATCTGTGTGTCTAGGGAGAATTCAATGGGTCAATGGTTAGCTGGAAGCTCACTTTATATTATGTTAATTTAATACTCACACAATAACCACCTGACAAGCTATAAAGCAGAATGGGCAACTAAAAATTTGTAAATATTGGCAGAACTTGTAGTCTCAATTCTAGTGTTACAGTAGTGAATAAAACTGAAAAGAAATGATATCTGCCTTGAATAGCTTTTCAGTTCCCCCTATTAATCCCTCACATCCATGGTAACATTCCCTCAGGTATGTAATTTTGTAGGTGAGTATAAAAAATTTCATTGTGTCAGCAAATGCAAACAGCAATAAAATAATGCAGTTATTAGAACTCATAATGGCTGGCATAAAAACCCAAGTTAGACCTCTTCCATTTTCCCAGGTACTAACATTGAATTTTATGTTTGAAATAACTTTTGTCTGCTAGAGACACTGGGTTGTTTAAGTTCCATAATTTTCAAGGATTCTTTACTATAGAATAATGATCCTTGCAAAAATTCTCATGATGAAATTTCACATCAATATATTTACCTTGATTGACAAGCCTATCAAAATTCTCTATCAATTGTTGCATTTCTTCATCAGTTAATAGAGATGTTAAACTTTCCTGGTAAGTAGAAGAATCACTTCTGTTATGAACATATAATATCATGACACATGAACTGTAAGTTCACACCCAGGTAATGTATCAGTTATCTACAATTTGATAGGCATAAACCTGTTCCTTTATAAAAGGATATGTGCTAATTTTACTAAAACCTCTCAACCCCAAATAACTCATTGACTCATATCACGAAATATACCAATTGCAATTTTGAGACACCAGTAACACATAGTACAACTGGCTAGTAAGGGGACAATATCTTCTTGTACTGGGCAAAGTTGTCAAGGGATGAAGTCTACTATAAGATTGTTTTTTCTCCCAATACTGCCAACATTGGTGTTTCAAAATGACAGTCAGCTTTGTATAGCAATCCATCCATTTTGAAAAAGAATAAAAAAATAAACAAACTAGTGAGTGCTTATTCAAAATGTTGATCATTTCTTTATGCAGAACATACTTGTATCCATGGCAACAGAAGGTTAATGAAGCACAAAGTTTGTTTGCCAAGAATTGATACATTAAGTAGCATTGAATGACAAAAGTGAGCTTATATGCCTTGGCAACGAAAAATTTATTAAAAATTTAGAGAACTTTAGGTCCCACAATCAACTACATGTAAATCATATAGCAACCAACTAGGATGTTTCCAGAATACTGTTTAAAAGTTATTTCAGAGTGCTGAAGTAGTGGATGAACAAATTTGGTCCTTCAATGAACAAAAGCAAAGTTCATCTTGTTTCCTTGAATGAAGTATGCCTTTATTTTAGAGGTAGGAAATCAGGCTTGATCTCTTTTACTGATGCAATGCTGCATGAAAACTTTGCCAGAATTTTTATAGTCATTTGCCTCCTTTTTTTGTTTAACTCGGTAACACTAGGTGAGTGAAAGACTGTCAAGGTTTAGTGTAATATCTTGCAATATCTACAATATGATATCTTGTCACTTGCCTTGTTGGGAAGTGAGAGGAAAACACTCAGTACTACAAAAGGTATTTTAAATTGTAATTTGCATCAATATCTACCGGTATATCTGTTTTAGTATCATTGTTATTTCTTGCTGTCATGAGTTTTTTAAGCCTTCTGTAACTTCCCAGTGGTTGATTAAGGTGGCTGAACACAGTTTTTGTGCTCGCTTTTGCTGATGCAGTTCAGTGCACGCTCAAGGATTGCAAAAAACAAACATGCTGTCAATAGAGCGATCATTTTATTTACTCAGCATGTATCTGCACTATCTGTGCTATTTTTCTCTTCTAGTTGGCATAGTGTATTGAGGGCTTTAATCTTTTATTACAAAGACATGTGAGAAAAGTTAAAAGAACCCAGCAATTCTCAGCTTTTTCATTGTTACCGAAAGAACCTAGTTAAATGCAGCGCATGCGTAGTAAGTCAAAAAATTGCGATTGAATGGAAAATTGCTTTCTCGGAAATATCCCTTTCTTGAGAACCACTCATTAGAATTCCACGAAATTTGGCACGAAAATACTTTAGGAAATAAGTAACTGGAGTACTGAAAAAAATTGATTTTTAACAAAGGAAATGCTAGATAATCGAGTGAACCTTCAACAAGGGATAATTAAAGATCTCTCTGTTAACTTGTTAGCAAAATGGTGTTAACTTGTGAGTATTGTTACAAGCTCGTTCCATGCAAATTATAAAGAAAATCTAATGACTAGATTTTCTACAAATACACAAAACCAATTTTAAAGGCCTGTTTATATTTATTCTGGCATGTCACCATGGCAAGGGCACATAGGTCAGCTTAACTATAGAAAAAAAACAAAGTTTGTGTTGTTAACTTGCTTGCTGCCAGTTTTGGCAACTGAAATATCAAGGGTGTTAGAGAAAATGGTGAAAGAAACACAGGTATCAAAAACTGTGTTCAGCCACCTTAAGACGTTTGTTCCAGTTTCCAATTGTAGTGAAGATAATCCAGCCATACTTTCCCATTGTCTATGTTATGATTGCAAAGAGATATGTTAAGAATTGGTCAGTCAGGAGCACAAAAAAACAATCCAAGCCATACTGTAAGTTTGGCCTTAATGTTAGCAGGATTCATAATCTACTTGTCTAATAATATTAATGTCTACATAGCCACTGTAAAATATAAATGGAGGCTCACACAGTCATGACAACTCCATCCTTTGTCCGTATTTGCTTTTCTGAAGGCTTCCAATTCTGTCTTCCCATACAGTTTACCCTTCTTCTTTAAGCAGAGCTCATGAAATACTTTACAACAGACGCGGCAAGGATGGACTTCAACACCTGTATAAACACCACAGAGGGAGCAGAGTTCTTCATTCTCTACCTAATGTAGTTAAAAATACAAGAAGACATCTTTTTATTGCATTGGGACATTAACAACACTGAGCTTTTGGAATGAATATCATAACTCTGCCTAAAATCAGGTAAAACATGATCGTCACATAATTTAAGATTATGGTGTGATTGACTTTCATCATTGGTTCAAATTTAATTTCCTTGAACTCTTATCAGTATTAGAAGTATAATATCATCCTTTTGTCAAAAATTACACACTGAAGGAAGGATTCATATCAAAATTTATTTTAGGTTTTACATCCGTAGATTGAAAAATTTAAGGAGATCAAATTTACCTTTAGAAACTGAACTTGACAATCCACTGGAAAAATGTTTACAAACAGCCTTTAAACTCACTCAGGAATTGCACCCTGCAGATATGCACCATACCAAAATTTCCTGTTTTCCTAAGAAGTCCACTTGCTGAAAAAAGCCAGTTTAAGGTTATAAGTAGTTAGTAAAATTATCACCACTTGTTAGTCAAGTCTGTGAATAGGTTGAAACTGGGAACACTAACCTCCCTTCTTTGCTGAAGAAATTTAGTTGGTTATCATGTCAAAGGAGTCTGAGATGTGGTCAAGTCAGATATAAATTAGAAGTAAATTAGAAAAAGTTTAGACTTCAGCCCAAAGTAAGTTGTACTCATATGTAGTTTTACTTTGATAGTAAAATTTTAACAAATAGGAAAGGTACGTTTTAGTCCTTAACATTATCATTCACATCATTGCATTTCAATTTAGGATTGGTGGATAATGATAAAGAAGTGCATCACTTCCATTTAAAATTTAATAGCCTTCATTAAAAACAAGGCAAAGTATTAACTGGGAGATTACATGTTTAGGTACATATTAATTAGCTGAGCTGACAAAATGAGGAGGATATTGATGATACAATCATTTAAAAACAAACTTAAAAGGGCAGATCATTGACTTGAGTGTGTTTATACAAATTGATCAACTGATAACCTGGAGGAAGGTCACCCTAAGGAACTCTCAGTGATAAGTGTCTACCTTGAATGTTATCAACAATCTTTTTCAGGACTACCCTCACCTAGACAATCACTCTGTTCACATTAGGCAAGATAAAAAAACCTGATTATAACCATTCACTGGTGAGACAACCGATTAAGTAAGAGTTCAAGTATTCTTTTTCACATTGGATGGAAGAGCGGAGCAATTTCAATTAAGATTTTATAAAATTTTAGGCTAGCGCCTTGGAGCTTGACATTCTTCACGTATCCTGTGTTTAATTGACTGTCACTCCCAGTGATTAAAACCATTTGCACAATGTTTTAAATTAAATCGTTTCAGTGACTACATTAAGGAAAAGTCTTGCCAGTGTTTTTTTTTATTTGAAAGCAAAACACTTTTCTCCCAAGCTCCCTTTTTCTTATTAACTGAGTGAAATATGCAGAAGAAACCCTTTTCCCAAAGCTCATCTGGGCCTTTTCCTAGACCATGTGATGTAGAGGGGTACAGTCAAACCTTGATTATCTGGCCCTCGATTATCTGAATTTCTAGATTATCCCAGCTTTTTCTCTGGTCCCATTTTGTCATGAATATTTATTAATCAAGATCTGTCTGTAGCCATATTCTTTATAAAAATAACAATGTTGTTGAAGCATAAGCGATCTGTTCTTTCCATAAAAGATAAAGAAACTTAACACATTTACAGCCAGCTACAGAGATTCTGCAGATGGTGACTTTAGAGCTTCAACAGGATGGCTTGAGTAATTAAAAAATTGTCATGGAATTTAAGAAGGCTAAGCATCCAAAAAGACTTTCAGCAGCAGAAGAAACTGTAAGCCATAATTGGTCAGTGAAGTAGACTATATTTTTTTCAAAACAATTTGTAAATGTTTTGTTTCATGATTAAATATTGCTTTCTCAATTTAATCAGTTTCTGTTCCTTATTGATATTCATATCCTCAATTATCCAAACCTCCATAATTTATCCCTAGTATTTTGTCTAGTCCTGCCGAGTCCGGATAATCAAGGTTTGACTGCAGTGGCAGAGACAAGAGAGAGAAGAGGAATTCCACTCTTTTAAGGAGAGTCCCTCTTAGTCACACCCCTGGTGGCTATATGGTGGCTCTACAGCTAAGTTCTCTAATAAGAACAGGCTGCAACCTGCATTGCCACCTGAGGTTTGTTGGGTTAGTCACTTTCAATGAATGTTGACCATCAATAGCGAAATCATGTAAAAACTGTAGAAAAATTCCTACAACTCTTGTAACTCTGATAGAATTCGTTCTCAGCGACAGACACATAATTTGGAAGGACCCCCCGCTCCCTACTATTGTTTCAAACTGTAGTACTACGAACTATACTGTATGTATATTCTCATGCAATCTAGCTGCTACATACCCTGCGTTTCCAAGCTCCAAAGCAAGGAATACTGACAACAGCCTTGTCACTTTTGTCCCAGTATCCTGTAGTTCCACTGCTGTAAGCATGATAGTCTGCCCCGTCTAACTCTGGGAGACCATATGTAATAGAAGACGTATCATAATTCAAGTTCGCTGTGTGCTCCCTGTCGAAGTCTAGATGTTCATCACCCACCTTATCATGTTTCGTTTCTTGCAAAATCTGACTTGTTTGACTAGCCTGTGCTTGGTTGGCGGTTGGGTTGTGTTTTTCTTTAGACTCTTTAGACGCTAACTTCAAAGCTGACATGACAGCTGCAGTTTGCTGAACTTTCTTGGTACGATTTCGATTCTCTTTGGACACAATAATCCCCATTTCAAAAGTTTCCCAGTGATAAAAAGCAGGATCACCTTAGCCGTTTCATTCCCGAAAAGGTAAACTATTCCGAGGTTAAGTAGCTCAGAGACTGATAGGAGTTTTGTTAACTTCGTTTGTTTTACTAAAATAAAGCACCGAGGTGAAGTTGGAATCTCGTTCCAGTTTCCTTTTAGGTATCCTGACCGATTGGGACAAGGGCTCTTGCACGGCTAATCCCATAATAATCCTGCGACGTCGAAGGATAAGGAGGATTCGTTGGTGGAATACATTTCTTTCTTGGGTTGTTTACTGAATTACTGTGTTTATTTTGCTAAACAACCTAGAAGTGAAAGTTTGGATTGCTTTAATGGCCGAAGAAGGAGAACTTTCATCTCCAGACGAGTTGGAAACCAGTAAGTTGTTTGTTTTCTAAGTCAATGGATGAGTGAGGAAAAATACACTATGCACATGGTATCATATCCAGTTTTCATGGCCTGAATTTCATGCATTTTCTGACCTTTTCAAGGATTCTTTACCTATCATGTTTTATGCTTAAAAAGGTGTTTTTAAGATATGATCTCTGACTGAATTTCTGTGGCTTGCGATGCAGCGATCGCCATGTAGAATGAATGGCGTGTGAGGTTATTCTTCTGATCCTAGACAAAATTCGCGTTGAGACTAGTGCTGGTGAATCTCTCTTTTCAGTTGTTTGTCTTAAAGTAACTTAACTTTTGATATAGAAACGAAGAGTGTACTTCTTAAAATAGAAGGTGCAGCACTTGTTAATTTAAATTAACTCCGTAATTTACTAAAATGTGATTAGTGATTCTTAACCAACTAGAGCAGACTTTAGTTTTCCGGCTTCCGTTGTCTTTTTTTTATTCTGAGAATTGGTTTTATTTGTATGCATGTTTTGAAAGAAGATGACATTTGTTTTTAAACAAACTCTTGAGTTTCAAAACTGCTCTCTTACAAGGATGAATAAGAATTCTTGAATTAGAAAATTGTTGAAAATTATTTATCAACCACGTATTTTCACTTTCCAAAGTTTTAGTCCTGTATTGAAGTCACTGGGGCTCAGGCTCCTATAAGTGGAGGGAAATCCTTAGCTTCTACCCCTTAGTGACAGCCTGTAAGGTGTTCCATTATTTCTGGATTTTTGAAAGATGGATTAATGTCAAGCCAAGGCTAAGGAAATATTTATGGCATGTTCATGTAGTTCTCTTCATCGCACTTGAGGCAGAGAATGCTTTAGCTGAGCAATTTCCTGCACCTTAGATGTAACATTTATTCACAAAAGTCTAATGCTGGTGGATTCAGTGATCCTTGTGGATCAACCCCAAACTACCCATGTCATTGGTATGACATGGGTGGTCTGGGGTGTTCTATTAAGTTTGAGTTTGTTTATAACATGCATTTGTATATTCTGAAATTTGAAAAGGTTTGGATGGAGTGGAGCTAAATGTTCTGGATGATATACTTGGGGAACCAGCAAATGATGAGTTTGCTGCTGAACTGGACACTCCAGCAAAGACAAGTGGTAAGGCAAGATTGTTCACTTTCCTTATATTACTGTACCCTCTGCTGAACTCTCAGTATCAGAGGATGCAAATACTGTAAAGACTTGTGTATAAGCCACACCTTTTTCCAAAAATGGCAGGTGTGTCTTATACTTAAGACCATTGCTTTATCTAGTGTCAAGACTTCCCTTGTGAAATGACTGTATGGTTACCAAGCAAACATCTTTCATTGTTCTATTGCACTTTATTTTTGTTCAAATTCCATCATTTTCATTTGAGCTGTGAGCTTTAGCGGTGAAGACAACTGTTGTCATTCACAGGGAATGGGGGCATTGATTAAAGAGAAGCTTTGAAAAGGTATTTTCAGAGTTTGATGTCATAGCAAATACGCAACATTAGATTTCTTCAAGGTTACTGTGAACATCTGCAAACAAAACCAACTTTTGTTTTTTGGAGGTTTTTTTTTTTTCCAAAATGATGCTTGAAAGCTGAGGGTGCTGCTTATACATGAATTTACAGTAGTATGGTTCAAATTTTGTTTAGCTTAGATCATTTTTAAACCAGTTTAATTCTTGTTTTCCTTTGTCTGTCATATTCATTATTGTGACCTGAAACAAAAAGTTATGAAATTGAAACTAGGACCTTAATATTTATTTAGGAAGCAGAAATTTTCAGCAAATTGTCAAAAGTAATCTGGATAGCTTTGGTTTTGATTAACTTCATAATGTGATTTTCCGAAAAACTTGTTTCACTTTTGTCTTCTTTGTTCAGTACCAAGCAGAAAACGAAGAGCAACTAGTGGTGACAAGAGTGATGTTTCTAAAAAGAGACATTTGGACAGTCCAAAACTTCAAACCAAAGAAAACAACAGTACCTCTCTTCAGACCTTGAAAATATCAAGCCAGACTCTAACCAAAACCAAGGCTTCTAAAACCATTGCATCTGGGTCAGAATCTCCCAAGACAGGTGACAGCGACAAGGTTAAGTTACCAATGAAAGAAAAGGAAGAAAAACAACGTCCTAGAAAAGATGTTCCAAAAGAAAGTAAAGTGAAGCTGAAGGAGAAGGACAAAACCACAGGTCAGCTTGAAAATGAAAATTCAAGCAAGGAAAAGGGAAAGGAAAAAGACACTACTAAAAACAAACAGAAGGATATGAAAGGTTCCAAAAATGAAGGTGATAGTAAAACTGGAGACCAAGAGATAAAGAAAAAAGAAGAACAGAATGCAGCAATTTCCGAAACCAAAGAAATTGTTGAAAAGGAAAAGGAAATGAAAAAATCAGAGAATCTAACAAAGAAGTTGATGAGCTCAAAAGCGAAAGATGCCTCAAAATTTGTTAAGAAGGAGGGTCCAAGAAAGGAAGCAGCGAAAAAAGAGGCAAAGAAGGACATTGTTAAGAAAACAGCTGAGAATAATAAAGGACAGAGTAAGGTGTCTAAAGAGAAAGTCAAACCTGAATCAGAAGAGAAGACCAGCATAGCAAGCCCAGCCAAGAAAGTAGCAAAACAGAGTGTTCAAAGCACTCCCACTGAAACTAAAAGCAGCAAAGTTCAAGAAACATCTAGTAATTTAAGTGGAAAGAGCAGCCAGAAGCAGATTAACGATGGAGTGAAAAGAAATGGGAAAGAGGGTGTTGAAACCAAGAGCAAGTTAATGCAGAAGAAGTCTGCTACACAGACAAAGTTGAAGAAGAATAAAGTCAGCAAGAGTGTCAAGGGAAAAGAGCAAATACAAACCATCCAAACAGAGCAAGAAGAACTTGGAAACAAAGTTGAGGTTTGTGATATACTGTTTAAAGTGCCCCTGAGATGAAACTTGACCATTTTATTTTGGCCTAAATTGTTTACACAATGTTGAATTGGGTCAAGTTAAGACCCATTTTGCCATTAAAAACTCAAAACAAACCTTCGATGACCAATTTTTACCGCTTCAGAGTCGTCCAAAAATCATCTGCCATTGCTGAAAACATGTTCCAGCCGAGCCCGCAAAGATGTCATTATGACTTCAAAGGCTCAACAAACTTATGCTTTGCTTTGTCACAACTCTCTTTGTTCGCTACACAGAGAATCACACCTGTTACTTTTTTGAGAACTGCTTTGTTGTCAGTCAGGAAATGTCGACTTCTTCAGACGATGAATTGTCCCAGAAATCATCTGAAGCTTCTGTGGATAGTTTTGCGCCGACAAACGATGAATTTTGGCCTTGCGAATAAAGATAAACACAGAACGGCACAGACTCCCCATGTGGCTTTTGTGGTCACATTGCTTTATCGCCTTCGAACTGTATTTTTGCTAGTCGTAAGGGATTTTCCTTTTTTGTGAGAAATGATGGGGTGATTAGTAAAAATAGTTTTCAGCAATGGCTAATTGTGTATCCGAAGGCGGATATTGGGAGTTTGTGAAAGCCATTTCTAAGCCATCAATGTGTTTTCCCTGGTGCATTTGGTCAATGACTCATTAACCCTTTCCTGCTGTTTTTTACTATGGGTGCTTTGAGAGGTTTGAAGTGAGCTCTGTTGTTGAGTTGCACTTTGGCCTCTTTTGTTTTTTCTGTCTTATTCATGATGACTATTGTTGTGTTGCTTCTGTGAGGTTTAAAGCAGAGTTTGTTTCAACTCTTTTAGAGCTGTCAGTGACCTCATTGCGTTACAAAGTATTTTTTGGCTTAGATGCAGTCTGCAGGTAGCGTTATGACAATTTCCCAAGTAGCTCTGAAGGGTGATAGAAGACTGAACCAGTGGCATTCAGTTTGATATGAAACAGAAGTGGTTCTTTGTTTTGTCCGTGAAAGGTGTAACGGAGGCGCATTCGTCTTGCAAATAAATCTCGCAAAAGTTGGCCTGATTTTAAATTTGTTTGTCACGGGCATCGGGATGAATTTGAGACCCTTTCATAGCATGCTGACTTGGCTGTCAGATGGTTGATAGTTTGACAGGTTTTTAATGAAATTTTCATTTTCTTGGATTTTGGCTGCAAGCCTACATTTTAAAGTGTTTGTATACTCTGTGTCTTAAGCTGTTTGTTCTGCTTTCACTGATATTAAAGCCAGCTTTTTTTAGAATCAGAGCACACAATTATATTTTTCATCTCTTTTGTATAAAAGTGAGCTCTTTGAGGTCAGAAATCTCAATCCTCAATTTGGCTATTTTATCATTCTTATTTACAATGTTCACCGAATACTTTCCTTTGTGTAAGGTATTCTGCCAGAGAGTTGTTATAGGTGGATATTGATCAGCTCACATGTAAAGGTGACAAAATCCGTGGAGGTTCATAGACTTCACTTTCTGGCATCGAGATCGTACTGAGGACGGTTTTTCTTGTCCCTTCTCTTCTTGAACAGTAGTCACTGAACCCAGTAGAACTCTTCACCTAGATCCTTCAAAGCAGAGTTAATTAACTCTGTTCAAAGTACACAGATCTCTCGAAACAGTCCTCCGAGAAGTGTTTGGAGTAGATCACAAATATTTCTGTAGGATTCAAGTTTACTCGGCGAGGTCGCACAAATCGCTTTTCTCACTCTGATCTATTTTCAAGGCTCCAATGCAGAGAAATACCTGCAGCATGGTCTGCACGATTACTTCAGCTTTGAATTATGCATCGATGCCCAGTCATTTTTGTTTAGTTTTTGTAAGCTAGAATAGAGTAAAGCACTCTGTTATGTTTGCTTGACATTTTGCCATGTGAAATTTTCGCGTTGAGCCTTTGACATCACTTCCTCTGAGTCCTGCGATCAACTTCCGGAACATGATCAACTAATGGCGGACGCAAAATCGTGAATTTAACGGCATTTACATATTTCTCGTGCTCGGTCTAAACTGAATTTTGGCAGAGTAGGTGAAGGAGACGCACTGAACACGAAAATGGAAAAAAATGATGTATGAAAATTTTAATCTCAGGGACACTTTAAGGAAGTTAACAGTGCATAGGAATAAACCCCTTAACTCCCAGATTTGATTGTTGATTTTCTTTGTAAATCAGTTATGATAATTTGGTGTTAGATCAAGATATCAACTTCTGCCTGATAAATTGGGCATTCTTGTTACTTTTTCGCCGGATGATATGTGAATATAACAGGGTGATGTTACATGATGATCACTTCTTGGAGTTGAGGGGTTAGGTAGGTTTTTATATTTAGACATTTAATTCTGGCAAAAAGCCAGGAAACAAGTGATTGCAGAAAATGGATAGCGGCAGACACATGTTATTTAAAATGCAGTAATTCCTTTAAAACCTCACTTGATCTGCTCAAAGCTATATGTTTTCTTCAAAATGTAGGAAATTTTAATCCCTATTAGCAGGCACTACCCTAGTGCTGAAGAGAGCAGGATAAGCTTTGCCTGGCTGGGTCACTCCCTTTATGTTCACTCTCAATCTTGTTTATTATCGCGACTGAAAGATAGCATTTGCAGCTCTGTGTGAAAAAGACATTTCTAAAGCATTGCACTTTTAGCTGTTACTCTTAAAAACCAAAAATAGCATTGAATGTTAGGTACAAAAAATAAACCACATGTATGGCGATATGTTTTAAAAATCCACAAATGCATTTATTATGGGATGAATTACTTGTATTTCCTTGGCTGATTTTAAGGGATAATTTTCATTGCTGTTTGGGATGGCCAAAATGTTGCACCTTGCTCAGACCTGATGTAGTGATGTCAAAGCAAGTATCAGTAATTAAATATCACACCTTGTTATTTTAGGTTCTGGATAGCATTGATGAACCCATAGAGAGCATGAATAAGGAAGAGGCAAAGGAGAATGAAATAGCTGAGTTTGGACCTGATGATAGTCCAGAGGCAAAACAAAGTATGACAGCTCTTCTGTGCTACATATATCTATTCATGGTATTCAAATATTTCTTTAATGAGATTATGTTTGCAAAAGACAGAAAGATTTGAGTCAATGAAGGTATGGAGAAATCATCGCACAGTTTTACCACTCAGTGCAATTTTTTCATGTAACATTCATTTTGCCTAACTATGAGCAACCAAACAGCAAATCCCACACAAACCACCGTGATTAAGTATCATGTATGTAAGGCTTCTTAATGCCTTGAGTTGTCACTTCTGAGATGAAAAAAAACTTGTTGAACTCACTGCCAGTTATCTTTAATTTCTATCATTCAAAAACACTTGTGGTAACATGAAGTGCATTCTGAATTATATAGTTTTGAGGAAAACTGATAAAGGTCGGTTTTCAGATGGAAGTGGGATAAAAACGCTGTAAGCATGTGATCATCACATTACAGTGTAAATGTTATTGAGCAACTCTGAGGAGAAACTTGACAGAGAAGAGGGGGATTTGGCTCATACAGATGGAGAAAGATTTGGCTTGTAGCATCTAAATTTGAAAAATTTTCACATTTGTGTGGTACTATGTACAGCTTCCTGCTTTTGAACTTCCATTGAACTAGTTGAGCATTGAGAGCTTAAAGTTACCAAAAAAAATGCAAACACACACTTTTGATTATGTCATTTTCTTCAAGTAAAATGAAATGAAATGTTAACCTAAGCCAAGCCAAATACAACATCAGGGTCATTTGTTGATCCAACTGAATCGAAGAATACTGGTTTACTTGCATTTCTCACCTGAGCTGAAATTTAAAGAGGCCTTTTTTTCCACATTGCTCTTTGACAGCAGTCATAGGTGTAGATGCTGTAGATTCAGAGCCATTGGTAGAAAGCAAAACAGCTTTAGCTGAAGAGACAGACACAGTCAGTAAATATGAGGCTACTGAAGATATGGAAGTTATTGATGACCTGGAGGAGGCAAGTGAAGATGCTGGTGGAAGTGATGACAGTGGAGAAGAAGATTTTAGTGAAGAAGAGGGAGGTTCAGTGTCACCTTCCTCTTCAGGTTCTTCCAAATCAGAATCAGGTTTTTAATCATTGCTTGATTTTTGTTAAGTGTCAAATTTAGCACAGCTTAGCAGTTTGTTGCTTCACTTCAATTCACAATACTGCTCTTAGGTAACAATAAAAAGTGTGTTTTAGGTAAGCAGTAGATGGAGGAAGGCTTGTACTGTTACCTACTATTTTGTGATGCTCTTTATACATATCAAATTTTTTGTGTGAATGTCATATTTTTAAAAAGCAAGTATATAAATTTAATTACATTTGGTAAACCATTTTACAAAGCTTGATTGCAAGTATAGAAATATTGAGCTTAAATCCAATCAGAAATTTATTTTCAATCAGTCATGGGAATTTTACATGGAGCATAATTATACAGATTTGTGTTGTACAAAGGAAGTCAGAATTAACCAAAAAGGTATCCTCACAGTAAGCTGCAATTAAAAGAAATTGTAGAAAAGAAGCCTGAATAATTTTTAGGATTTGACAGGATTAGAACTAATGCCTGGGAGATAGTAGTTGGGTTCTACCCCCAGTGTTATGAAGCCACATGTAATTTCAGTGGGTAGAATTTCCCAAATGGTATCTGGGAGGCTTGGGTTGGAATAATGTCAATCCCTGAAACTTTTTCAGGCCTTTTTACTGCAAATTCTTAATGTGCAGGTATGTTGTAGCTTGCCTGCGAGTATCATTTCAGTCTTTTACATCATCTGCAGGTCATAGTATAATGTATCTCACTTTATTGAAATCAGAAACAAAGGTGCATGTACAGTGCATCAATGTGATCCTGGGTCCTTATGGTTACACACTCAATTTAGTAGAGTTTTAAGTGAACAAATTCTTCAACTGTGTTCATAGGCATTTTAGGAACTTTTGGAACTTCCATTATTCCTTTCATGCGTGGTAGTTTGTTAAAAATGGAAACTGTGGTAATTGCCCAAATAATACGCTATTATTCTAATATTAGTCAGTAGTAGCAGGTTAATGTGTTTTTGTCAGTCAAACGAGTGGTTTAATGAAGTCTTGTATTTGTTTAGAAAATCTGAGTGGTAAAGAACAAGATGAGCAAGAAGGAAAGAAAGTAAAGAGGAGGAAAAGAAAAGCATCATCTCCTGTGGAAGGAACTAAATCAAGTGGTGAAAGTGAGAACTCCTTAGGTGATAGTCAGCTTCACATCAAGAGTAAAGTGGCAAAGGCATCGTCATCTAAATCAAAGAAAACATTCAATTTAGATGAATTCTTCGAAGAAGCTAGATACTTTGTGATGAAAAGTAACAATCATGAGAATGTAGCTTTGTCTAAAGCCAAGGTAAGTCCAGCTTGCAGCTGATTCTCACCAAAAATCAACTGAGGATAGATTTTTACTGGTTAGTTTAAAAGCAGTTAAACCTGAAATATGTATATGAACCTTAAATGACTTGAAAGAACTTAGTATACGTATTACGGGGAAAGGTTTTAGTTACTAGGATTGAGAAACAAGTAACTAGAAATTAGGATAGAGGAATGGCAGAGGAACATCACTGTGTGCATTTTAACCAGTTTACTGTGGAAACTAGTTATATACATGTATGTAATGAAGTAGTATTTATCAAGGACATGTACCCAAAAAGCCTTCTGTGCTGCCCTGGTCATAAGTTGGGTCACTGCTCTTGAGTATGTTTTTATTGATAACTCTTTCATTCGACAAAGACAAGTAAGGTATGAGTTATTAAGGAAAAAAATCATCAAAAAAATTAAGAGTTAATTAGTGGAAGGGCTAAAGATATTAATCAAGGGAGAAGCAGGGTCCAAAATAGGCACAATTTTTTTCTTTTCGCCAACAAAAAGGTAATACAAATGTAGAACACTCACCAAAGTTTCAGCTCCTAAAATGTTTCTTAACCATATGATGTCTTTGCCCTTGAACACTTTCTGGTTTGAAGTGATGTGGCTCTACAGCAGTTGGAAAGGTTGAGGTCAGGGAGGTCACATAAAATGGCGGCATATTCAAGATGGCAGCATTATGGCTCAGTTTCTGAGCAAAATTGCTTTTTTGGACTCCATTTCTTCAAGGTTAAAATAAGATTGAGAGAAGTTTCAACAATAAGACACTTGATTTCTATAATTTGGATATGTTATTTTTTTTTAGGGTGTTTGGTCAACTCCAAAGGCTAATGAGAAGAAACTAAATGCGCACTTTAAGGTAAGATTTAGTTCTTCATGAAGCATTATCTTGAAAACAGTATCATGTACCATATTTACCTGAGTATATTGAGCACTTAATTTCTTCAAAACTGACCATCAAAACTGCGGTTTGTGTTATGCACAGATTCTATTCTTTTTCACATTCTATTCTTTTGTGCCATTATTTGCACATGTTAAAACAAAACAATTGAAGTAACAAAAGTTTGGTGGTAATTGGTCTTTATTAGCTTAAGTTAGATAATCTACCAATGAAACATTTTTGATTCGAACCCAATGATAAATTTCGTAGAGTATGTAAGAAATGGTTGTCAAGATAAACATGATCACACCATTTCATTGTAATCACAAGCAATCAGAAATTCGACAAGGCAATGAAACTTACCCCTGCTAAATGTCAAAGCTACACTGCTTTGGAAAAGCTCAGAATTATGCAGTTTGCATTGCAAAATGGAAACCATGCTCCCAAACCAGAATTTGGAGACTTTGAATGCTAGGTCAGGCTGTGGAGAACTTGGGGAAGAAGCAGTGGCTCAAACAGGTGAACTGTGGCAAGAAAGCTACATGGTGAAAGTTGGAAATTAATTGGTTGGCCTGGATGACAGAGAAAAGAAATGACAGCCCAGCTATTCTTCCTTCCGTGGTGCGACTGAAAGCACTCAAGCTAGTCAAAGATGAGAAATACCAAGTTCCTGAAGGAGTTTTTTAAGGCTGGGAGTTATTGGTGCCAGGCTTTCATGAAGAGGAACAATTTCTCACTTTGGCAGAAAACAACACTTGGGACAATTGTGAGGAGAAGGTAGTAAGTTTCCATCATTTGGTGGCAAACTGGTGTAAGGAGAACAAATATCCACTGTACCTAATTGCAAACATGAACGAAACTCTGCCTACTTTTGACATGCCACTGAATCACACAATCCACAGCATGGGAATGAAAACTATCAAAATTCTTACCACAGAAAGCAAGAAGAATTTTGTCATGGTTGTACTGGCGTGCTGTGGAGTATGAAGAGAAAGCCAGTGGTTATCTCCAAACGAAGAATTGTTCCAAAGATCAACACACAGGGTTGTTGTTTCAGCCCAGGAGAAGGGCTGTATATATTCAGAGCAAATGAAACTGTGGGTCTAGAAAGCTTGGTATAAACACACTGGTGTAGCCTTCCATGTGACTCATCAGGTGAAAGCATCTTTTAAAGGAGAAAACACTTATTTTGCTGTTACTCTTGGAGGGTTGACTTCACTTCTCCAGCCAGTGGATGTTTCCTCAAACAAACCTTTCTAAGGTGGAGTAAGAAAAAGATGGAAGGAGTGGTTAGCTGATGGAATCCACAAGTTTACACCAACTGGGTAACTAAGGAAGCCTTCAGAAGAATAAATCTGTTGGTGGATTTCACAGGCATGGTAAAAATTTCATCTGACATGGTTGTTGGATCATTTTGAAAGCGTGGCATAACAAATGATTAAGATGGTTCAGGAGACGATTTTGTCTTCGCTTCAACTGAGGACACCTATGAACTTGGTGATTCTTCTGTACTAAAACTTTTTCAGTCAGACTCTGTGTCAGAATTCAAAGGTTTCTCTGCATAAGAACCATGTTGCTGTAAGTTTGCATTATGTACCAGACTGTTTATTTTTGTGATATAACCTTGCCTGGAAATTTCAATACTGTTCATAGTTTGTAAATACAATGTAGGGTTTTGTTGAGCTTTGATATCATTCATAATTAACTAATAAGCAAAAGATATTAATGTTTAAATGATCTTGAAAATGCCATGTTGTTGTTATCTGAATAAATAATTCTATAAAGATATGACTTGTCTTTTTTTGCTGTGAAAACTTTTCTCTCTGAAAATTTGGTTAAAAGCAGGGCTGCTTATTATATACATGTTATACATGGGTAAATACTGTAATTCTAAGGAACTTTGACTTTCTAGGTATGAAATGCTTACGATGTAATTCTACCATTCTGGGTCAAAATTCTGAAAAATAGCATGTCCATTAAGTTCACTGTTTCCATTGGTTTTGCTGGCCCTATGTTGTTAGGCTGTTTCCATCTTGGGACACCTTTTGGTATAAAACAAGTATGACTTTTGCCATTCTTCTAAACTCAACAACAGAATGATCAACAGCTTACTAACATCTGAGTCAAGGGAACTGTAAGAAAAGGAGTGCTTTGTTTTGCAAACTTTTTCTCGTAGATTACTATTTGTGACCGGGCACAGGATTTCGTACACTAACGCTTTTCCGTTAAACGGGTAAAAATAAACGGTTTGTAAACGGATAGTAAACGGGTAGTAACAGCATTTAAACGGCTTGCATGTCCGTTTAAACGAATAGTCCAAAGCGTTAAACGGTAGAGCAAAGTCCAAAAACGGATTCCGTAAACCGTTAAACGGCCGAGAAAAAAAACAAACGGATGGCTTAAAACGTTAAACGGTTGAACAGCATCTTTTTTTATGGATAGCTCAAAACGTTAAACGGATGGACAAAAACCTTGAACGAATGAGGAGGGCTAAAGAATGGCGGAAAGCCATGCACATATCGATCAGAAACCGTTGCGAACAATTATACGAATTGTTCATGCGGAACACTGACGTTTCATGCTAATAATATTCGACCGACGACGATAGAAAACTAAGTAAAATGAAATTACTAGCCTGCAATTAAGCTATCCACTGGCGAGTGAAGCGAGCCGAGAGCGAGTCTCGCCCTGGAGAACTCACAATGCGTTTGAAAATTTGTATAAGCAGAGGAAGCAGTCTGTCAATCATACCATGTGGACTGAACATTCTCGATAGAAAGAAAATAGAGTTGAGAAGCAAAGTCGTTTTTTTTTTTCATGTCCCTACATTGTTTTTTCTACGTATTGACTGAAATGAAAACGCACCATCAAGTGAAAACGTTAAGAAATGCCGCTGATTTTGTAGATTTCACCGTCGGTTAATCGAAACAATTTTGCATACGCATGTAACAAAACTCAACTTTCTTTCGCTCGTGTTTCATCTTACATTCGATTTCGTAAAGTAATGTGTAATTACAGCTTTTATAAAGCAATTTCCGTTTCCTTTCAATCGATGGAAATAAAAGATGAGAGACTCGATAGCCACGGATTTTGTAAATTTTGCCGTACACGTCAATCGAAATAAATTTGCATAATCATGAAAACAAATCTCGCTCTCCTCGTTAAACGGATGCAAGTAACTGTTAAACGGATGTATTTTATTTTAAACGGATAGGTTAACCGTTTAAACGTTTTGTCGAAAACGTTAAACGGATGAGCAAAGCGTTTAAACGGATGAAGAAAGCGTTTAAACGCTTTAATGATCCGTTTTAAACGGATAGTAAACGGATAGTAAACAGATTGATTCGTTAAACGGTAAAGCGTTAGTGTACGAAATCCTGTGCCCGGTCACATTTGGTAGATAGCTATTTGCTTCTTCTTTGAAAAACTAGGGCCAGCATACTTATCCCTCTGCCTTCCTTTTTCCAATTTTGAGAGAGTAGTGATTATAAGTACTCAAAGTACTTAGACTTCTGAGGAACACAGTTCTCCAAGGCAAATTAGTTTTATGGATTATATGTAGTCTGTTGTGGCTTACCTTTTCAAGATGTTTTTTAACTTTCCTTTCCTTTTTTCTCAACATAATGAATAAACTAGTGTGTAAATTGTATTTTATTTTATTTGTAAATGAACATTGTGGATGTAGAAAGAAAGGAGGACCTGCTTTCATGATTACTCATCAGTTGAATGCTCATCAGTTGTTTTCATACTTGATTTTCTTTCAGAGATATAAAAATGTCATTTTGATATTTTCTGTAAAAGAAAGTGGAAAGTTCCAGGGGTTTGCTAGACTGGCATCAGAAGCCAAGCATGGAGGCCAGCCAATGCCTTGGGTGTTGCCTCCTGGAATGAGTGCCAAAGCATTAGGAGGAGTATTTAAATTGGAGTGGCTCAACAGGTAAATATTTTGAACAAAGAACTGTACTCATCATAGTAACATTAATATGCATGTGATGGTTTGAACTGTGCGTCTTCTCTAGATGCAACAGGAGTTACCTGTAAAGTGTCATGTAATAGTTGAAGTCCCAATAAAATCAAATTTTGTTCTGGTGCCCCTTTCAGACTAGGAGTCTGTTTGGCAGCTCTGACCCCAGACATGAACATTGTTCAGGCACCTCAGGGCTCTCTACTGAATATGTTCACACTTTTGTCATAGTCCTGTTTTTCAGCACCCCTTCATCCTTTTTCTTTCCCATTTTTTTTATCGTTTTTTCATGAGTTGTCATATCTTCTTCCTATGCAATTTATGTGTTGTAGTTTATTATACCCAGAAGTGTGTACATGTTTGGTGACCTGTTATTAGAATTCCTCACATGGTTTGATTTTATGATCAACTCAGTGGCATTCTTGTTTGTAGAAGGGAGCTTTGGTTCAGTAAGTGCCTGCACTTAAGAAATCCTTGGAATGACAACAAAGAGGTGAAAATTTGCCGTGATGGACAGGTAACTGGCCCTTAAAATATTGTTTGGGAGTGAGATGAATTCTCTGTGGGGTTGGCAGTTAAGAAGTTTAAATAATATTTTTATTTTACCTCAATTGGCAATTATGTGTCAATCTGATTGGCCAATTTGCTGTCGTCAATAAGAGTTCAAACAGCACTGCTCGTGTCAAAGTGTCAAAATGGTCAGGTACTGAAAGAATCATTTTATTTGCTGTTATTGTGGTTAAAAACAAATTGATAGAAGTTAGCGTGGTCTGTACTTTTTAAGGCAACAATATTTGTCATCACAGTGGTCAAAATTTGTTGTGGACTTACTGGGCTGCACCTTGTGAGTCCACAACCTTTTTTTACCACTATGATGACAAATTTTTTGTCAATAAGAGTACACAACATGCTAAACCATTGTTGATTTGTTAAATTTACCAGGCCATGAAATCATCAAATTAATAAGGGCTTTCTTGAAGTCAGAAAGTTTGGTGCATCTCACAATCAAGTATTTTAAAAAAACTTTTCAGGTGGGAACTTGAAATTGCCACTTTCCTCAAGGTGGGGTGCATCTCATAGCCAAATAACTACAATCTTTGTCTGGATTTTATGAAAGAGTCTATGAACAGTTTTTTATGTTTTTCCCTGTTTAAATTGCTAGGAAGTGGAACCAGCTGTGGGTGAAGCTCTTTGCCGATTGTTTCCAGAAGATGAGACGGTGGAGCTCAATCCAGCTCACCACTTATCAACAGAAAGACGACGTAGGAAGGAAAGAGATGCTGCTAGGTTAGCAACAATCATCATATCCTGCAGGCAGGCGGACATGCATGTGATATCCTGCTCACGCCTTCATTGAGATGTGATTTTCTCTAATTACATAAAGGACCATCATTGTTTCACAGGAAACAGAGAGTCATGGATGATCTCTGTCATCATAAGTGACAGGGCACACAATGGATATGTATTCAACAGATTTATCCTGCTCTGCCCCGCCAAGTGTTTCATTGCAATCTCCCGTGGCATCTTGTTCTCATATTATCTTATATTTTGCTGTGCTTTGTAGGAATAATGGAAATGTTGTGATCAAGCTTTACTTCCACTATGAAATGGACTTAAGGCCATTCACCTGCCTAGGACATTACCTCAATGGATTTACTTCAAAAAAAAGACTATTCAGTTGCATATCAAGATCTTTTGTTGAAAATGAACTGACTTCCTTTGGACTGAAAATTTTATTTGCAAGTCTGGCAATTTTGCTGCTTAGCGGGAGAACTTACCAAATTATGGATGCCTTCAAAACTTGTTTAAAAATATGAGGTCCCTTTTTAGGCTTGGTAGAAGTTTTGTTGCGACATGTGTATTTTTCAAGGTGGTGATTAATGCGGATGCAGTTGCAGAAGATAACCAGCATTAATCACCCTTTTATTGTATTATTTTGCACAACTATGCGGGATTTTCCACAGCCTTTGGTTTGTACATGGATTCGCTAAAAAAAAAAACATCTATAATGTCCAACCAGAGGACACTAGTGGGGGATTGAAAATCTGGTGTAGCTTCAAGGGACCTACAATAGTTTACCCTTTTATCATGTACGGACTTGACCAAACTTAAGCTTTTGTGTGGTCACGGTTCTTTAAAATGTGTTCTGGCAACTACATTTCAAATCAGTTGCATTATTGAGTGCTTGAGTCTGTGACACACATGTGCCATGTTAAGATGTTGACACTTGTGGATCTCTGAATATTATCATCCTTGGGACTTGAAAGGTTAGTCATTGGGACTAAGTAACTTCAACACCTAGGACAATATCAGTCCACACTCAGAAACAGAGTCTGCCCAGGAGAGCAAGTGGTAGTTGCTGTTTGGAGGTGACAGCACTGTGCTTCCATAAAAATTAATGCGATATTAACATGCCTTTAGATCTTCATTGGTATATGATGACTGTTATTATCACAGGCCTGGTACTTAAATTCATGTTGTCATCCCTGGCACAACAGGCTGGCTGTTCTGATTGGTAAGGGTCAACAATTTTCGGGCAAATGTTTAATATTAAAATATTTTCATCATTAGGCATCGTCCAAGGCACTCTGAGGAACTGCGTAAGACAAAAAGAAAGCACAGAGGTAATTTGCTATCTCCATCACCTTCTATGTCCAAGGAATTAAAGGAGAGGTGTTATTTAGAACCCATAGAATTTTTGTCTGAATTTTACCATAAAGAGTTTATTTGAAACTTTATCTCTGACTGGGGTGGGAGATGGTTGAGAAGAACTTAATAATTTATGACTAATTTTTAAATGTGTTAAAATACAACTCTCGCATCATCACCCCATGACTGCTTAATACAGGTTCAACTATATTTGCTAAATGCATAATATGATTTGTTTAGATTTTGGGATAACATTTGCAGCAAATGAAAGTAAAGTTTGGATGGAGCAAATGAAAGTGAAGTTTGGATGGGAGCAAATTTAAAACACCATTAAGATAAAAATTGTGATAACGAAGAACTGAAGTCTTCCCTGAAATCTTTTTACGCATGTACAAGGAAACAAGGTGGCACATTTTGCAAAACAGCCTCCCTCAAATCAATCAAAGCATCTGTAGACTCCTTTCTTTGCAACCTAGCTTTCGAACACAATAATTTTGGCAGATTAGCATGAAAACTTTTCAGTTTGGGCCACTTCAGAGTGTGTAAAGCTTTGTTAAATTTCTGAATGTTGACTTTTTCATTGAAAGATGTTCACAAATATGCTGAGTTTTCCATTCATTTTAACAGACGAGATTGTAGAAGGCTTCATGATATGTTTTACCTTTTGTTTACACTGAAGAAAATGTAAAGCGACATTTGACCTATGGGAGGGGGGGCTGGGGGGTAGGTTAGGATAAGCTGATTAGAAACCGAATTGGTTGGAACCTGATTGAGAACCCTCAGAATGGCACTACTGAAAAGTGTTAGGCTTGGAGCTCTATATATTATACAGGAAACCCTTGTCAAAAGTGTTAGGCTTGGAGCTCTATATATTATACTGGAAACACTTGTCAAAAGTGTTAGGCTTGGAGCTCTATATATTATACAGGAAACACTTGTCAAATGGTTTTATGATTCTCATTACTGGCTGTCTCACTTTTTCCTTCATTTTCCACCGTTAGTCATCCTGAAATATGTTATGATTTGATTTTTTTCCCCTAGAAATGTATATGGGTTTTCTTTCTTTTTCTTTTTTTTTTTTTTTTTTTTTTTTTTTTACATTTTGAATGTGGTTTGGGCCAAGCATTCATCTTAAATTTACAAATATTTTTATTTTCTTGAATATAGTTCATTTTTGATATTACCTGTAATTCGTTCCTTTGGTTGTAAAGTCACTCTTACTTATTGTCAAGTGTTTGCATTTGAACTTCTAGCTTTCATTTGGAGAGTAACGTCATTACGTGTTTGGACATTTCTGAATTGTTGATTGCATTAAAGTAGCTCTGTTTTTGCCTTAAACGTTGTGTTTGAACTGTGAGGAGTTAAGCTACTTTTTAGCACTAAATATTTCTGAAAACGATCTGCTTAACATGAACGCTAAAAATTTCTTTGCAAACAGGGAGCATTTAGAGAGACAATTTGGGTATTTTTTCGCCTTTTATGTATTGTTTCAAGGTTTTTATGGGTGTTGATTACCTTCTAGTTTCAGCATCAAGGCATCATGTGCGAGATCACCATGAACCATCTTCGCGATATGAGGACAGGTAACTTTTCTATCCAATAGATGGAAGTTTTTACCAATTGTTTACTAAATGTTGGACACAGATGTTAAGCATGCTCTGTATCTCCTCGAATGGTTGGTGTAGTTCACTGAATAATCCTAAACCTTTTTGTCACCAATGGAGTATCTATTAATTTATTATAATTTATATTTGTTTAGATCTCGTTATGGTGGCGTGAGGCGTGAGACTCTTCTCCATGGAGTAAGTAGAGTAGTCCTTTTGCTCTGTGTTTTAATTTGGTACGTTTGGGAGGAATACAAAGCAGGGAAGGAAACAAAGGATTGTAGCAGTCACTGATGTATCTCTGGCTTGTAGGGAGTAGGAAGATGGGGTAGTAAATGGACTGATTAGCTCTGGTTTGTAGGGAGTAGGAAGATGGGGTAGTAAATGGACTGATTAGCTCTGGCTGCAGACCGCTAAACTGCTTTGTGGTAGGTCGAGGGTTCAATTCCTAGACAGGACCAACCCTCAGGGTCAACATAACTAAGAAGAATGTACTGCCTTTGCTACAGAATCTGCCAATGGTTAGATCTTGCAGTCTTCGAGAATGAAGACAATAACCTGTGAGCCCTCTCTCCTTCGTTTTATCCTAGTGGTAAGCAGGGACGTAAAAGAACTGGCATTGTGGTCTGACCTTGTTTCTAAAACTGGAGGCACCTGCAAAACGATTTCCTTCAAAAATTAGCTGCTCAATACCGTCTGGCCAAATTCCTTCACAAAGGGTTGTTAAGCATATTAGAACATATTAGTGTGCATAATGCACTATATAAATTCCACATCAACAAGAACTAAACAAATAACGGAAGACCAAGAACTTTTTCCAGTTAAGAAGCCACAGAATGACGCTATTTCTTTTAGTTTGCTTAATGCAGAGCAATCAGTTGTCTTACTACTATACTATTCATATCAAAAAGGCCCTGAAAGATTCTGAAACTAGCTCCACCCCCCACCTTTTTTGCATCCTGTTTTATGTAATAACTTCCAAATGCTCCATTATTCAGTCCTATTCAGACTACATGCGGGAGTACCAGCGGTCACGTCACTCTTCTTCTTTACCTCCACTACGAGTAAGGATAAAGTTATTTTAGGGCTGTGTTTTTTTTAGGTTACTTTATGGCTGTTTTTTTGAAGTTATTTTATTGCTGTTTTTTTCAAGTTATTTTATGGCTGTTTTTTTGAAGTTATGTTATGGCTGTGTTTTTGAAGTTATTTTATGGCTGTTTTTTTGAAGTTCGAGGGTCGTGAAAATAGAGGACTTAAAGACAAGCCGAATTTGTGTGTTTGGCCAGTGAAAATGCTTGTCTTATGGGCAGATCATTACCGATAAAAAATGGAATTTATTTTACTTTGTCATCAGAAATGTCAGGGCAACTAAACGTTCGGCAAATCAACAGTCTCAGTACTTGTTGGCTACAGTATTTAAACAGTGGATGTTACTGCTATTTACAGAACTTAATGATACAAGCTGCCTGTCACTTAATTTAGGAAGGTTCTAACTGAGAAAATTTTCAACGTCATTTCAAATTCGGCCTGCCGTCAGGTACCGAAGGGGGATACACGAAAATGACCCATTTAGCCTGCCTGCCGTTAGGCAGCCAGGGAGATACACAAAAATGACCGTTTTAAAGCCTTTTAATTCCTGTGATGAGATATTACTGTCTATCTTCTAGTCACATTTCTCGACTCGAGGAGTAGACGTGCCATCCTATTACCCACCTCTGCACATAAGTCACAGCAGTTCACGAAGTGGAGGTTACCACCGGACAGTAAGTATTTGGCATGTTCTACCACTCTGCTGGAAACAGGGCTTCTTCACGTTCACATCCTGTTGAAGGAATTGTGCTTTCAAACTGCAACTGAGACGAAATGACAACAAACATCATACATAGGCATGCTGCGCATGCAAGAATAACTTTTTTGGCTTGTGGGGTTTAAGTGGGACACTGTGTAACTGATATTTTCATTTTTGTAAAAGGAAAAGAGCATTGATTGATGAATATCCTAGTTCAAATATTTGTCTTAATGCAGTAACCTGATTGGTGCGCGATACATACCCTAAGGCGCGATCTGATGGTGCGAACAGCATACAACTCTATACCCTGACCTTTTTTTTTTTCTTTAATCTCAAAAAGCTGTTTTCCCGAAATGGCACCTGTGTAAAACGAGTAATTGGCATCTCACATTTTTGGGGAATAACTTAATCAGGAATAAGAGAAGCGAACGGAATTTTGCCAGCCTGGGTACTTAAAAGATCACATCTCGAATGAATAAAGGATTTTGGCCGTTGAATTTGAGAAAGATTTGCATAAGGAATAACCTGCCAACTGGGAATGATTGATTATCGAAATTTTACGTAGATGCCCAAACTGCGAAAAACGGTTCCGTTTTTTCAAAACTTTTGGAGTGGAAGTCACAATTTTTGTTTAAGCAACATCGTTGGAGACAATTAGTCAAGATTTTTGATGGCCTTTAAACACCGACTATTCCTTAACGTGCAAGACTAACTTTTTGCCATATAATGACATCATGGTTCAGTTCCCTTCCCAGCGAATTGGGACGCACCTCGAAGGCGCTCTGAAGGCGAATATTTTTCCATGATTGGTTGCTTGATATTTATCACTAATATTGTGGTTTTTGGTTTGTAAGGTTGATCCATATGCTGCGGCTTGTGATGAATTCCTTAGAAGAACCCAGTCTGATCGTGGAAGCAGCAGTCGATACCGTAGTAGGCGTAGATAACACTTCAGCTGCAAGAATCTCATTTGTGAAATATATTCAGACGCTCAAATTTTTCCATTGGGTATTTCATCTAGTAAATATTGCTCAGACTTCTCAGATTTGGTTTAGAACTGTATTAATTTTAATTGATTTGTAGAAATTTTTATTAGTATCGAAAGCAAGAATTCCCCAAGCAATCTTTCGGTTTAAGATGTTCTTAATTTGCTTTCTCAAATGTTATATTGACACAATGAGAATTAAATTATAACAAGAAGTATGACCTGTTATATTTTTATAACTGTCATTCTCACTGGTGGTATTGAACGTCAATCAAATGGAGGTCAAGGAAGAGATTTATGGAGTTTGCAGGGAGAGCCGGGAATTAACACATATTCAAGTTCAGAATGACCTCTGAAAATGAGGAAAATAGCAAAGTGTTTGTGTAACTCACCAAAGAAAGGAAATAATTTTATCTTGTACTTGAAATTAAATCTTTGGAGTGTTTGTCATCCAAGATTGTGGCAGAACGAAGAAGGTTGATAGGGTGTCGTTCTATCTTTTTCTCATGAGACCATACCCTGGGATTTACAATACTAATGCGTGGCCTGCAGGAATTTGTACACCAACCCAAACAGCCTACAGGTGACTGTTCCAACCACCAGAGGTACGACCGGGAGAGCTATGTGATGGCTACTGATGCCCCCTCCCCCCCCCCCCTATGCATATCGTCCAGCTAACTGCTGGACACCGAGGCAATGGAAATAGGTGGTACTTGAACAATGGGCCATGTAGGCTGTATACTTACTGATGCATAACACAACAAGGTGTTGCACGATGCGGTAGTACAACTTTTAAATAAGTTTCCTGTTGATGGTGGTGTAATATACTTACTCTGCTGTTTGGCCCTTGGTGAATGATTTGAACACATTCCAGCGTAGCCCTGATATAACAGTTTTCAGGACCAGAAATGTTAGGGGAATTTAATGGATTGATGAAGGTGTTTATTGTCTGCAGTGTTCCTTATGCTGCAGTCCAACTGTCGAGCTTTGGTCAGAGTTGTGTTTCATAGTTTGCTGCGCTAAGCTGTCAGCTATAGTCGTTAATCAATCAGTATCAGCTAAAGTGAAACCACGAGGCGTAGCAATGGCAATATAATCTGCTCCCCTTGATTGTTTTTAACGCCACTTAGTTTTTAATTTTTGTGCTCTTTGCTTCGACATCGGAAAGTATCGCTACACACTCGTGTTATTTCAACCTCGCTAACCGAGAACCGGCTTCCCTTTTCTGAAGATTTTTCCTCAGCTTTTTCTTCCATCTCGACAAGTTGTTAAGAAATTTCTCCCTGTGTTCGAAAATTCGTCACTGTCTAATTTCAGAAATTTGCACAGTACTTATTTTTACGACATAAAATTTTTTCTCTGACATGGTTTGGACTGCCGAGCGTTGCGGTACATTACAAGTCATTTTTATCGTCGATAGCCAAGTGAGGTCTTTTTTTATAAGAAAAGTCTTGAGACAAAAAAAAAAAAACCTCGAGGGTGGTTTTCTACCAATGAGTGCTCGAGAATTTCTACAAGTGTAAAGTTTAGAATAATTATTATACATTGTACTCACCATCTGTCTTCTCATTGGCTAAACGCCCAGTTTTATTGCTTCGGCCAGAATAGTCAACAGCCACGAATAATGTACAAGTTCCCCCTTACGACGAACTACGCATTTTTTAATAAGATGAATTCATGTACATAGTAATTTTTATTTTATACTAGTGAATAAGCAATTCAGTTCATGCTGCGAAGTATTTACCAATAAAGTATCTCTCTATCTATCTTAGTTAATTCTAGGAAACAGCGCAACCTACAGATTATTCACTAATCTGTACCTACAGATTAACGAATAATCTGTAAGTTGCGCGCGCAATGCATGATTTCCGGTGGAGCAATGAAGTTCACGGACAGCGAAGTAAAGCGTGGTTCACATATAATCGCAGGCGATCGCTGAAACCACTCGACCGAAGATCGCGAATGGTATGATCGCAGCGATCTGTGACAACCGAGTCCATCGTTTACCATTCAGCGGCAATACAATGTAACTCCAGTCAACCACCATAAATGCAAAGGACGCTAAACTTTTAATAGGTGTCAACATTCTGCTTCTGTTGTCTTTACTTAAAGGGCGAATCGCTGCCAGATCAAAGAAGAAACGTCGCTTCTTGGTGCAGAAAGTCTTAAGAAAGAGAGAATTCTTTGTTAAAGCGATTGCACAAACAATCGTATTTTCTAATTTTTTCCATAAACTGTTCCGTGTCAATTTCACCTTCCATCTTGTCAAAACACTCACACATGTAAAAGTTGATAAACAAATGATTGTCATGGTATCATGCCGCTTGCATAGCATTATTGGACACATTCCAATCGCATTATCGCAGAACTTTGTTCACATATGATCGCACTCGATCGCAGACGATCGCAACCGATCGCACAAATAGAACATGGTTCTATTCCTGCGATCGCACTCGATCGCAGAGCTGTTCACATATAATCGCAAACGATCGCTAGCGATCGAGTGCGATCATATGTGAACCAGGCTTAAGAATGGCTTCTCGATTCGCTTCATCGACCCAGCGAGAAATTGAGAAATTACTTGAAGATAAAGATTCGGAAAATACTTAAAGATCTACAGTTTTCTTCAATGATACTGTCTTTAGAAATGCATTTAACTTTTCTGCACTTGATTTTTTTATAAAAACGGTGAAAATTTGTTTACCACACAGTTGTACATTTTTAAGTGTTCGAAAATAAACTGTGTTCGCTGCGATAATGCGTTTGGCGTTATTTTCTTTAAAACAATGTATAATAAAACAGTTATTGGATTCGGTTTTTGTGATATCCGGAATTGTCAAGGTCTCGGTTAGTGTTATCAGCCTAGCCTTCGGCTGCGGATATCACAAAAACCTCATCTAATAATTAGTAAATAAACCCCTTCGGGCGGCTGGTATGTCGGCTGATAATGTCCGCGGCTGAGAGATCATCCGAAAAATGATTTGGCCGAGAAGCGAAGCTTCGAGGGCAAATATGAAATTTTGAGGACAATCTCCCAGCCAAGGACATTATCAGCCGACATACCAGCAAGCCAGAACGGGGTTTATTTATTTTATAACCTTTCCATTAATTTTCACATCGCAATTAAACTGCGTGTAAACACAGTAAAAGAGCCAGTGGTGATCTGATGGCGAATGCGCGTGATTGACGCAAGCAAGCAAAAAAAAAACCAGTTTGGTTTCCTACCAAGTAAATAAGAGAACGGAAAAGTTGAAACTCTTGTGTTGACTATGTTTCTTTTTCACGGTTAAAATCGGAGGACAAATTTCGACGCGGATGGGGGTTATTGCGTGATAACTGTCCTGTGATTTTGCACCACGTGACGTAAAGTAACCAATAAAATCGCGCCAAAATTAATGGGTGGGTTATAATTGTTTTTAGTATAATTTAATTTCAGAGCTGAGCAGAGTTTCCAGCAATCTGATTGGTCGAGCGGTTCCTTATATGACGCAATATAAACCGCTCCACGCGGTTTATATAAATGCTAAAATGAAATGTTAATAAATGTTACTAAAATGTTATGATTTTAGAAATTTCTCTGTTGTTCAGCTCTGAAATTATACTAAATCAATTATTCGCCTCAGGTTTGGTGAATATTGTCGAATAATCCCCTCGACTTCTTCTCGGGGATTATTCGACGATATTCACCTCACCTTCGGCGAAATATTGTTAAATAATCACATGGTACGCAAAAGGGTAAAATTGAAAAGGGTGAAATTGATCTTAATCGTTCAGTAATTCGTTCCGAGGTGAGGCGAGCGTTTGGAAAGTATCCGCAATCGAGTGGATCCGCTACCAATTCTTGCAATGTGAGGGAACCTACAAGGTACAGTAATTTAAATATTGGAATCTACTTTTCTTGCAAATATGTAACGAAGGTTGTCTTCTTTCTTAGCTTAGTAATGAACAATCTATTTTGCAGCTATTGTAGAAAGTGCAAGCCAACGACTGAACTCGCAATTTGATCAGGAATTTAACCGTGCGAGGGACATACTGCGGAACAACAGCTCTACATTTAGCCGAAATTCGTCTCCATCATTCCAAGCTGGATCAAAAGACCTCTACAGGAAGGGGTCTCACGCTAAAGAAGTGTTCTCCCCAAAAGAGATTTTTGAACGGTTGTCCTCTTGGAAAGGATTCTCTCTTAAAAGTAATACCCATAACCCAAGATGAGATAGTCCGATTTGGTAAAGTCGATTTCTTCTCAAATGATGACGAACAACTTGTTCGTGACAGAGTAGTAGCTGTGCGCTACCATTAATTTTGCCGAGTGACATCGAATTTGTCAAAGTGAATACAAGAGAGTCACCAAACCCCAGAATTGAAATTGAACAAACAGATAAGAATACGTAAATGGACTTCACCCTTCATGCTAGTTCAACACTTTAGCTGCTGTTAAAAGTGGAGGATCCAGAACTTGAGAAAGGGAGTGGGCCCGGTTTTGTTTGTGTGTGTGTGTGTTGGGGGGGGGGGGGGGGGGCTGTTGTAATACTGCACAAATTGGCATTTCTGTGTTACGTGAATTATTCTTGCGGCCAGACCTTGTGGTCTTTCTGTCTGTGCTGTCAAAGTTGTTGATTTCTACGCTTGGTGCCCTTATGTTGACCATAACATTGTGTCATGAAGTGGGATTTAGACCAAATTGTCAAGGATTACTTCCTAGCTTGGCTAAACTTCAGAATACCCCGTCACTTAATTTGTATCTTTAAATAGCTTCTCCCTCAGTCCTGAAGTTGCAAAATAAATGGCTGCTCCACAGTCCTGCAGTCCTGTGGTGCAAATTCTGTGGTCAGCTTGAACAGTTGTGCGACATATTCCTCGTTCTTAAAGAGTCATTTGGTTTTGAATGGAAAGAGAAAATGAAATAATGCAATGGGTAGCGCAAAAAAAAACAATTGCGCGCACATACATGTATACCTCGTTCTCTAGCATGACCAAACAGTGTACAAAAACACACATACCTAGTTTCTGAGCATTTCGACTTCACTGGTGGGTGAGCTGACAAATTCAAATATATAACCTTTGTTCATAACTAGAGCCCACACATTTAAATATATATTCTTTGTTCTTCAGTAAACCGAAAATCAAATTGCAATTGAAAGTTATATCTCAATTCCCAAAGAATGTTCTTGGGAAAAAATTAAGGGGAGGTGCAGGCCAGGCAGGGGCCTCATTAAGGGCTTAGTACAAGGCAAATTGACCAGCTGCAAGGAGATTTGCCCGCCTGTTGTTTGAAACAATGGGAGCCTGAAGCCTGTTGTTTGTTGTTGAAAATGTTTTTGAAACCCTTAGTGGCATGAATAGACTTCCACACTACACAAGTCACCTTTGAAATATGTCCCAACCATGACAATTAGAATCGCATAGCTTAAAGTAAACACGCGCTCTTATTGGTCAATACGGAAACCGGAAGAGAGGGTATTTAACGTGGAATCGCACCAATGCATAAAGCGATATCGCTGACGTGAGTCGCCAGCAAAAATTATTGTTACGAACGTAAAAACGTAAATACAACTAGTGCTACGAAAATACGAACAAATATGAACAACTTTATAGAAAACGAATGTCTTCCAAATTTTGAATTGAAATTGAAGTTTTTAGAAAATTGGAGGAAACCACTCACGCTCAAAAGTACGAGAAAACGCATAGAAGAAAAAATCAAATTGCCAGAGCCGAGGGAAGAAAGCCAAACGACAGTTCTCGCCGAGGAAAACCAAACGAGCGTTACAAAAGAAAACCAAAACTGGTATCAATGCCGAAAAAAGTCAAGCATCTTTTCCCGAAATCCAAACCATTGTAGCCTATACAGACGACGAACTGGCCTCCTTTAGATACAACATGGTTTCAAAAAACACTAGACGGCAAATTCACAAATTCGAGTGGTCACAAAACTGTCATCCAAGCGCTCAGTGATGATTTCGACCCAGTGGAGATATCAGAGCTCACTGGCCACTCCAATCCGGAATCCATATTCAGCTACAGCCATAATCCTCTGGAAAAACAGTGGCGAATGTCGAATAAGTTGGCCGCTTTCAAACCACGCCAAGCACGACAACTACCAACGGCTATTCAAGTCATGCTTTACGGGAGATTGTTCTCAATAGCTCAGCCACGCCAAGCAACACAGCAGCTACTAGTGACCTTGACAGCAATGCCAGTCGTTCTAGTTACCTGATGGCAGGAGCAGTTGGCGGAATGTTTATTGGAGTAACTTTTAATAATTCTCCAGTTAACAAATGGTAAACACCACAGCGTACACTATTGAGTTATGGATGCACTTGGGAGGTTGCTAAGCACGAAAGAAGCGTAAGAGTCGCTCGAGGCGATAGCCGAGAGTGACTCTAGCTTCTTGAGTGCTTAGCAACCTCCCAAGTGCATCCATAACTCAATAGTGTACGGTGTGGTGTTTACCATTTGTTTTATAACATAACATTGATACATTGTAGCTAAAGAGTTCCCTTTTATTTAACAAATCTTACGTGACCAGAAAAAACAAGCGCGCGCGGAAAATAGTCTTTGCATTTGCTCACGTCAGCAGCGTACATGGGCAAATGGGAGACGCTAAATTGACCAATCAGAGCGCGCGCTTTACTTTGGTTATGTTATAATAAATATTTCCATAAACTTTCAGTCCAGCATTGACACCAACGAGCGACTCCCTGCGATGAAAGAAAAACAGTTAAAATTGTAACTTTTAACTGAACTGTTTTTCGCCAGAGTTTACCGGGAAATTCCAGTCTTAATCATTATATTTTGAATACACTTCTTTTTACAACTGTAAAGCACTTACCGGTTTTTTATAGATCTTGCTTTGATACCGGAACGCTTGAAATTTTCATTTCGCTTGAGGATTTGACCATTCAGTTGTTGATTGTCGGCGCCACATTCTGCCAAGTTGAGTGGTAGCAGGCAAATCTTTGTCTTAAATAACTCCGTATTGTGTACTTTTAGTTTTTTTTTGCTGAAGATTGTAAAATGTGAGGCACCGCTTTCTCCACGAGTTTGAAATAAAAGTGGTTTTTATTCTAAAAATATCTTGTTCCCTCTATTCGCTAGATATTGACACCTGACTTTGAAAGGGTTTCCATTGTTT